>NW_027222419.1:0-37253 GCF_014235925.2 Colletotrichum truncatum | reverse complement strand
CCGGTTACGACTCACCGCAGCGACAACAACTAGGCTAAGGCTTTAGCATAAGAGATTTCCTAGCGTGACCCCTTAGTATTCTTTCGAATTTCTCGCCTCGTACTTGCGTACGAGACTACCCGTAGCCGGCCGTAAAACCTCGATCTTGTCTCTTCACTCTTGCTAATCTGTGATCGCACGATGCAATCACTCGTGACTGCCAAGCAATCACTGATCAGTGTTGAATAGGCTCTCTGTACGATCGTACGTCATAAATGTAGGGTGAACCAAAGATTCTATTTTCCGTGATTACCTTTCCTAACTAATGTTGCCTTCCGTACGACAGATAATCTCTCCATACCTAGACACGAGTCGTGCATGACAGGTAATAAACCATGATCCCTTCCTCAGACATTTAGGTGTTACAGGTGCTAGTCATGCCACCTATACACCCCTTTGCCTGTGACAGCCTTGTCGTACGGTCATGTGATTATCGTTATTCCAACATTTTTTTAAATATACTTTAAGTAGTTTAAAGACTTTTTATTACCCTAGCGTTTTAAAGACCTTTTAATTGCCCTAGGCGGTTTAAAGACCTTTTAATCGCCCTAGTGGTTCAAGACTTTTTAATCGCCAGGTAGTTTAAAGACCTTTTAATTGCCCCAGGCAGTTTAAAGACCTTTTAATCGCCCTAGGTAGTTTAAAGACCTCTAATTTGTTCGAATATTCGTAGGCGCACATTCAGGGGTCAATCGTGATGTGTATTGTGCTTCTTCTTTTCCTAAGACCTGTCCGTATCCCTTACGCGCCTTCTTCCGGCGTGTTTCCCTGTGACTAAGCGCACCTAGCGCGGTCCTCGGCCAAACATTCCTCCTAGCGCCTTCCTGGCATCCTAGGCGCTCTGCGTGTGCATCGCTTCCAGCGCCCCTGGCCTACCACCCTTTTTGACATAATTACCCTAGGCAGTTTAAAGACCTTTTAATTACCTGTTACGACCCGACAGTTAACAGACCACTGACGACGACCCCGCAGGGGCGGCGGTTATAGGACGGCCGTCAGCCGTTACGTCGTACAACCCCCACGGAACGAAAGAACTAGGATACAGGTCCGTGACGATAAGCAGGACCGACGGACGATAAGCGGTCCTGGGACAGGACCGACGGTGCCAAGGGCGGTCCATGCGATGGACCGACGTCCTGGGTGTCGGTCCCCCAGGATCAGGAAGTGTTCAGCATGGAACCAGACTTGTATATAGTTGGGACTCGAGTCCTCTCGAGTCCTACCTTTCCTAGTTCTTCAGCAATCAACTTCGTGACTACCCTCACCGGTACTTTCAGCTATCCTAAGTGACGAACTACTCTACGACTCTTGTTGAGGCCTTGACTGATCACCAAGCCCTTTGAAGATCTACGATCTATTCGACCAGGACCACGGAACGACTGTTACTACTCCAATCCCTGACTTACTGCTAACACAAACCCACTGCAGTTAGCTGGCCGTAACATTACCCTAGGTGGTTTAAAGACCTTTTAATTACCCTAGGTAGTTTAAAGACCTTTTAATTACCCTAATAGCTAGGAGTCTAGCTTTAAAGCCAGAAACTAGCTTTTCTAAGTAGCTTGATTAGCTAGATTTTGCTAGGCACGGGCCTCTTTCTTTAAGACAAAAGAACATCCTGAAAACTAGGTTTTTCCATACAAAGCCACTTTTCGTTCACACAATAGATACATAAGAATATGTCTCAAAGTTGTCATGTAACTAAATATATACACAAGCCAGTTTTTCCAGTAGGAAAAACTGGCTATATATATATAGCTCATTATAGATGTATTATACCGAAAAGCTTAATCGGTATCCAGTCATTATCTTTTCAATTTATCTATTAGTTAGTCAAATAAGCCAGAGTATTTTATACCTAAGCATGATATTAAGACTCTAATAAGTCTTGCTATACCACGATACAAACTTCAAAACTTTAGAGACAAGCTATTAGAATATATCTTATTTACAGTATAAAATATCATCTTATTTTAAGTCTCTTTAAAGTTTTTACCTTAATATAAAGTGTTTTTCTTTTTGTCGAAGGTATAGGTAGTAGCCTAGCAGATCAAGTCAATTCCCTTACTACAGAGAGACCAACCCACTTTTAGGTCTACGGAATAGACTTAAAAAGTGGGTTCCTTATGGCTATGAAACTAACCTACTTTTTACTGTCCTAAAGAAGGTCTAGCACCTGAACGTTAAATATCTAAGACAATTAAATCATAGAGAAGGTCTCCCTATTGTCTTAAAAGCCGTCTGCTTATTAGCTAGCCTGAAAAGGGTTTTGGCTTTAGAATTTATAAAGTAGCTTCTTAACTTTTTTTATAGGTTTTAGGAATGGAAAGGTTTCTTAGTGTTAACGAATCATAATTCGTAAAAGCCACTTTTATCTTAAAAGTCACTAGGAGTAGATAATCCCTGAGAATTACTCTAGTTTTCGCCTTGAATTAACTAATCAAAGCTTGATAAATAGAACTACGAAGTAGCTTAATTCTATATAGTATTACGTTATTACTATCAAATCCCTTAGTACTAAACATCGTGGAAATAATTATGCTTAATCCTTAATATACCTAGGAGTATACGTTATTTTGTAAAAAGAATAATCTAGCAACTAGATCTTTCTACATATAAAGTCGTCAAATCCTTACTAGATAAGAATACTTTTCAAACTATCCTTCAAACTATATAACAAAGTATTCTATATCATCCTTACTATATCTATCTAAGTTACCCTAACTAAACTTACTATAGTAAGTATTTTTTTACTTTATAATATTACTTTTTTAAGAAATAAAAAGCTAATATATAAGCAATACTAAGTGCCTTATTATAAGCGCTTATCCCGTTAAAGAATTTCATTAACAAAGGTCGCTACCACCTAGAAATTAGAAATCCCTCCAGCTCCAGCACTCAGTAAACCTCATCTTCGACGTCAGAGATACCTTGTCCGGTCAGGGAATAGATCTAAAGCGGGAACATCTATCCAAAATCCAACTTTAGGGTTAAATCAAGATTCCTCGCTTATATACAACACAGTCGTAACAACTCGCGATCTCACTACCAACAAAATATGGAGAACAGATTGGCAAATGCAAAAGGTTGCAGAATCTGAGGCGAGATATCAAGGTATAAAGCAAAAGGCAGCAAACGAAGCCCAGAAGCGTAGGGATTTACAGATATTAGCAAATCGCAAAATCCATCAAAAGAAATCCAAGCCATGAGACGCTTTACACATCAGCCTACAATACCAAAGTCAAAATCTTTCAATCAAGGCAAAGTCATAAAGGATCTCGAGCCAATCGACTTAACCTTTGATGACGATAACGATAATTATGCGAGTAATATCAAATCTCCTAGAAACCAAAACTCGTTATCAAAGGAGTTTTCGCCATCAATCACTAATCCAGTTCAAATCACGAAAAGTATACATAAAGAAGTCAATCCAAACGATTTAATTAAGCCTCCCCTACCAAAGCAGCTAGCTACAAGACTAGGTAAAGTTAATACAACGAAATCAAGCAAGATACAACATCCCAGCCATACAAACGCCACAGTACAGCAAAAGAGAAAGAAGCTCTCACCAAACAGAATTCCAACAAACAAAGCAAAACTCCCCGAAGCCAAAAGCAAATCAAGTTCAAGTTCTTCTGATGGTCCAATCGCTTTTCAGAGACGATACTCCAAGAGACGACGCCTTATGAAACCCCAAAGTATTTCAAGCCAGGAAGAAACACCTTGCCAGCAAACCAGATTATTACCCCAAAGACGACTTCTAGGAAAGTCTTCTACTTTAAAAGACCTAGAAGATATATCCCAGAGCACTTTCTACAAACAGAAATCTCTTATTATCCCATCAGATTTCATACCTTGTTCTCCTATTCCATTAGGATCAGGTAAGAGTCGTTATTCTCCTTTATAAAAAGACGTATAGTATATTTAGTTATAATCTAACATAGTATATAGAATGCTCAGAGTTATCTCAGCCTAGCCAGCATAGTATATTACAACCTTACAATATTTCTCCTAAACTCCAGATATTTCAGCACCTACCCCAGGAGAAAAATTTCCGAAAAGAAACTTCGGCAGAGGTCCCCCGATACACAATACCTCAGGCCCTCAGAGTCTTATCAAGTTCAGATCCTGTTTTAGGAGAACACATTCAGTCACATTCAAAGCAAGCATCCAATGATGTCGGACATAGCCAAAATCCCTCTTCTCCCCCTCAAACCCCTCCATCTCCTATTGAATCCCCTTCTAGTAATCTCTTCCGTCGCACACTCTTTAGGGTACAATCATCACCTAGTTCTCCTTGTCAATTCCCAACAGAATTATCATCACAAGGATCCGCCTTAGAAAGGCTAGATTCCATATCACAATCCGGTTCCCAAAAGGGAGGCAGAGTAATAAGAATAGTGGGAAATCTCAAGTAGTTTAGATCAAGATGGATTCTTTCACGAGGAGGCAAAGCCTACACCTTATAAACCATTCTTAAAGGATACCTTATTTGATACAGAAAAGCAGAGCTTAGTTTCTGATCAAGTGGTATCCAGAGATAAGAGCAAAAAGTCCCTCTACTAAGAAGAACCGCGAGTAGAAATGATAAAACCGGAAATAACGAAGATAGTATATCACAAAGTAGTATAGATTATTTTACATCCTCTGGGGAATATCTTAGAGAATTTATAAATTAAAGAGGCAATCCATCAGGAAGCATGACGAATTAAAAAGGATATGTTATTCCCAGGGAAATATTAGTTTTCAAAGGTTTAATTTAATTAAACTATATTATTAATATATCCTAATTCTATTAGAATAATAATAGTTACATAACCGTACGACAAGGCTGCCGACAGATAGGTTTATGAACGACATGACTAGTACCTGTAACACTCACATGTCTGAGGAAGGGATCATGGTTCATTACCTACCTCGCACGATTCATGTAAAGACATGGACAGAGATATATCTGTTCATACGGGAGACAACATCTAGTTAGAAAGGTGATCACAGAAAATACAATCTTTAGTTCGCCCTACATTTTTAACAGTACGATCGTATAGAGAGCCTAATCAACACTAATCAGTGATTGCTTAGCAGTTACGAGTAATTGCATTGTGCGATCACAGATTAGTAAGAGTGAAGAGACAAGATCAAGGTTTTACGGCCGGGCTACCGGGTAATCCCGTACGGAACTGAGGGGCGAGAAATTCGAAAGAACACCTACGCGGTCACGTTAGGAAATCTCTTATGCTAAGGGCCTTAAACTAGTTATTATCGCTGCGGTAAGTCGTAACTGGATAACTAGCTTAAGAAGACTGTTTAACAGAATATCGTACGAGACAGATTCTTATTATCGCTACGGTATATCGTAACCAGATAAGAATCCTATTATGCAATAACTTAGCAAACTAGTATAAGCTACGGCATATTTTAATAACTATTCAACTAGATATCGTACGATACGAAACGGTTGCTAATATGACGATATCAGGTTCTCCTGATATCGTGCAAAAAGACCTCCTACAACATGAGGAGGATGACTATAAGGTTACGTACGAAGACATGAGTGCAAAAAGCACTATCCCTATTAGCGTTTGGAAGAAGTCAACAGATCCTAAATACTGGGGAGAGCCGATAGACATTCAAGCGGGACCTTCTGAGAAACAATTAACAACGTACGTCGGGTATGTAATGATGGAGATCTTACACAGAGATCCTCCAAAAGAAGTACTTACTACAATACTGTACGAAGACTTCCACCAATGGTCACTATACCAATAGGACCTGGTCAACCGCACGTACAAAACCGAGTTCGCACGACTACTTAATCTAAAAGGTTTCCGATTATCCCAATCAAGGACGGTTTCAGAACAATTAGTCGATATAGTTTCAGACGTCAAAAAAGGACTCGATTCTACGGACGATTGGGAAAATCCCTAGACAAGAGGATCAAGCCGTACGAACGTAACTACATATAGACCGGTCCGAACCCAGAGACAACCACACGTCAGACTTTAGCTAAACTAGCGATAGAGTCAATCGAACCTTCGTACGTTACCGAACGAGCAAGCAGGAAGTCAAATACTCGAGATCAATCAAGCACGCAGAATCTACCCCCAAGGGCAAGATTTACCCAGCAGATCGAGAGTTTTCCACAGATACAGGATCGTACAACAAATATCCATACAGCAGACAGTACTTATAACCTCCCACCAAGACGAATAGTCCAGAATAAACTGTGCGAACCAAGCACGATTATAGTATTCCAGAAGGGATAGAAGAAAGAGAGGAACTATACTAGCAAATCGTACGATATCCTATATGAGAAGGCCAAGATTTTCAATAGCTTCTGCAGGCGATTATGAATAACGGAAGATCAACACCATACTATGGTCCTAGATATCCTAGCCGATCGTACGGAGGAATTCTAGCTACACCATATCGGGCCAACAAAGAGATAGCACGAGATTTACAGGATGTTAGATACACAATTTAATACAGACATCAAACATAATCTCTACTACATAGATTAGACAACATTATCCTTTATACGAGTCAAATGTGAGGAGCTAGACAAGAAACCAATCAAAGTCCTAGAGGCATTGTTTGACAAGGTATCCCTCGTCAAACGGGCACTAGGTTCAGGATTCCAAGGAGAAATTATGCTTCGTACGCAAGTTATTCAGGCATGTCGAGGCGTATTAGAGCCAGAGAACGCCCTAAGCAATCACAAATCTGACCAGACATGTGAGGAGCTATTCTCAAACCTGTGAGCCTTACTACAAGTTGCAATCGATAGGAAGATAATATCGTACGATATCAACTTCATCAATAGGCGGTATAATTTCAACCAGAGGGGTGGATATAAATAACAACATTACCGAAAAACTCAAGGATAAACATATGAAAGACAAGAACAAGGGAATACCTATCAAGGAAATCCCATCGTACGAACATAGGCAAAAGATGCTTTATCTGCAAGAAAGTAGGCTGTTGGTTAACAAACCACTTAGATGAGGAACGCAAACGTGCGAGAGACCACACCTATAGGCATGTTATATGCTTCACCAGGAGCCGTACGACGATTTTACAACATACCTATAAGAGGTAGAGGGAGAGAACTATGTTAAGAACCTATCTAATAACGACAGTAACGATACTGCGGATGAGGAAATTTCGACTTTCCTTACTTCAGAAGTATTTATCTACCGTACGACAGGAGAAGATATATTTTCAGCTCCGAAAACAGTACAAGCAACTCAGTTCGTAATACAAAGACCCATATACATCAGTCTACCAAGGGGAACTATGGGATACAGGTGCAGCGAAAGTTTCCACAGTAGGCAAGTCACAGGCCTTAGCATACCTAAGGGCAAACACATAGGCCAAGGTGTCCTGGAAACAAGGGTCGGTTTCCACACGATTGGGAGACGGACGCTCAAATCCATCGATCGGAACTATTATTATGGATAACCCTGTCGAATGAGTAAAGTATCATAGGTTCGACTCAGCTATACCATTCTTATTCTCATTAAAAGATGTAGACAAGCTGAAGGCATATTTTAATAACGTTGCGAACGTTATCGTACGACAAGACGGGAAATCTACTCCCGTCGTACGCAAATGGGGCCATGGTTTCATTGATATTAACATGGGGGAGTTAAACATTTTCTTCATAGAGGCATAACTACGGCGACTAGACCGACGGTTTAGATACCCTCGTACGGAATATCTATATTAACTTCTGAAAAGTGCTAGACATAACGATGCTAGCCATACCAAGAAAGGCATCTTTAATATGCGTCTCTGGTCAATCATGAGTTATAAATTAATAATTCATACGTTACACATTTTAGAAGGGCGAGTTAAGTCACAAAACGACAGAAGGCTGGAGATTCCAGGCTTTGTCTTATGTGAGCTCACCCAAAGGAATCCTGGTTAGACATGTCTAGAACAAGTGGCATATCTATTGGTTTTTTTGGTGCTCCTGCATGCAAATGGATCAGGCAGCGTCGCTCTCGGGGGCATGCCTGCACAGTCTCCTAGCCAACATCATTGGCCTCCCTTTCAAGTAACATTCCAAAGGGTGCGCATCATAGTTAATACTGGGGAACGGCGGGCAAGCCGCCTGTTGAAGTAAGCCTCCCGTTAGGAAGACGAGCTAGTAATCGGGTTAATGTTTCACCGGTCCAGGATTAGTAATCCTACCAAGACGACTGGCTCCCAATAGGTTCACGGGTACCCGTGCGTGTAAAATTTCACAGGTACCCGTGGAAATGACTAAGCAACTCTGATATGGGGCTCATGAGCCAATGAGAGGCACGGCCTGCATCAAACTTATCCGGAAAGTTTACGACTTTACTACGATGCACTCTTCGGGCTTACTACCAGCGTATAACGCCTCCTGCTCTGCCTTATCTTGCTCGACTCGTTTCCAGACTTCGCTCATACCTCTCTCACTGTTTTTAAAGGGGTTTTGTCCATCTTCCGCAATAATCAGCTCATCGACCCGTTTGTGTTCAGCCCTATCCCAGTCCAGATAAGCCATCATCTCCTCCTTCGTCCAATCCCTTGACCCGTGTGAGGTAGTGCAGCGTCCTTTCATCTGCTTATAGTCAAGACACTACTCATAACACTTTTTGTCATAACGTAGCGGAAGTCCCATTGCCCTTCGATACTCCTGGTTTGTTTTGACACTCCCACGAGGTTGAGCACCGTACCAGGCGCTTCTTGCTGCATAGTACCGTCCGTATATCGCCTGAGGTGAATCGTATCCTGGCAGCGAAGGTGAATGCGAATGCGCAAATGGTGATAATACCCGAGGTGGTGATATACTGGTCTCTACTACTATAGCAATAGTCGGTTGAACCAACTCTGGTACGTCCTGCACGGCGTTTGAAGGAGGTTCTTGTGTATCTGTCGTCGTCCCGGTAAATATCGCAGTTGATACTGTAGCTGGATCTGGAGTAGGTGTCGGTTCAGGCAATAAATGCGTGTATCGCAGAGGGCACGCCTTTGAAGTCATAGTATGGCTAACTGTATGACACCTACTGCATTTGCTTGGGGCCCGTGAAGCAACTTCAACAACTTCGAACCCGCTAGGCTCTCGTCTAGTGCTTGATTTGGGAATACTAGGATTCTCTAATTACAACCTGGGCTCTATGCGCTAGCAAGGCTCCAGCAATAGCTGCGGCGCTCCATCACGCCTTAAATGCTAATGTGCATGGAAGTGCTCACGTAGAAGAACAAGATTCTATTCTTATAAAGTCTTCAATTTGTGTAAGCATAGGAGACTATATACTCGAGAAAACGTCCCCGTACAGGCTGTGGAAGGATTTGTGTCTTTCTTCGTGAGCAGCTTCCGTTGCTCTTCTACTTTGCGCAAGGCTTCATGCGATACCTAGCCAAGCACTGCGCCGTATATTGACCCTGAAAGCTCAACTGGTATCCGTATTTGCTGTTTAACTTGATTTGACTTTAGATCCGATAGCTGATTTAGTAAAGCATGCTTTATTGCTTGCCAAGCTTCAAAAAGGTCTAATGTGGATCGTTTCAAGTGCGATTTAAGTAGTGCATGAATACCCTCAACTCGCGAAGTAGCCATATTGCCAAAATGGGTATGCTGATCGACCCAGGCTTTCACTAGCTTCTCCTTGTATGGTTTCAACCAAACGGACGTAACATAGCCGACTTCTTCGAGATGGTCCAGAAGATAGCGTTCCTCAAACTGGGAAACGCGCTCCTCAAAAACCACCTCAGATGGCGAGCTGATGATCGAATGCTAGGAGTTATAAAATTCTTCCTAGCTCTGAGTTGAAGGTTTGAGCGCTGCAGGATTGTTGACTGTCTTTAGCTTAGTAGAGTCAAAAGCTGGATTACAATGTTGAAGAACGGCCTTGTTCGTATGCCAGAGGCAAAGCAAAGATGCAGAAGAGGGGAAGATGGTTGCAACAGCGTTAATGCATGCTAAGCAGCGATCTGTGAGGATAACCGCAGGTAGGCTAGCGTTGCACTGACTATACAAGGATTTGACCCGCTCCAAAGCCCAGGTATAGTCATCTTCTGCCTCGCCGCTAAGAAATGCAAACGCAATACAGAACGACCGTTGGCAAGCATCGACGCCAACTATATCAAGAAGTGGCATACCATACTTATTAGTCTTATAGGTATAGTCTAGTAACATGATGTCTGGGTAGGCTTGGAGAAGGGCTAAGGAATCTGGATGAGCGAACAAGACAGCCGTAACTCGGCCATCTGGTGCAAACTGCATGCGACTCCAGAAGCCTTCCTCATCAAGTTGATTGGCAAGTGCATGGATCGAGGTCTGCCCTTCACGAACATCTCGTTTAGCGGCTGCAATATGATTGTAGATATCCTGCTGGGTCGCTATAGAGTCTGTCGTTTGTCGTATGTATGTTCTGATGTCCCTGGGTGCGACGCTAGCGTTTGAAAGACCGGCCACCTTGGCTTGATCCTCCTCAGATAGCTTGCGATGCGTTGGGTGAGCAGACGGATGTTGGCTTGGGGGATGATTATGAGAAGAAAAACGCTTATCGGGCCGGTGTCTCAAGCTCCATGTGCTCTTATCCAAAGATTCCTTAGCAAGGACGGAAAATTGACAACCAGTCCCCCTACTAGTAGTTTGCCTTTGCCGCGCTATTGATGTGCTTGGCGGATGACACGACCTATCGCATGAATATGTAATCGTCCGTCGTCCGCTTTTCTCCTTTGTTGATCTCCCGGTAGTGAATGCGTATCCCTTTGTCGCCGCCCAGTTGTTGATTAACATAAAAGCTTATCGCGAGATTTATGATCGCTTTCAGGGGGGAGACTATCGTCTGGGAATGTGAGTATTGAGTCTTTGAGAGCTATTTCCATTTTTAAGAATATATGACTGAAGTGCTGGATGCAAATAACGCGTGAAAGGTGTATGACACAAGACGCGTTCATTGACGTGGGCAGGTTGCTTAGTCATTTCCACGGGTACCCGTGAAATTTTACACGCACGGGTACCCGTGAACCTATTGGGAGCCAAGACGACTCCATGTTCATGCATAATTACGGGTGATCACGGCGCTTAACTATCAGATCCTTTCCCCTCACCTTAGACAATTCTGGGTTTTCTTGATATTGCGCTTCAAGTTATGGCTCAACAAGCTCTTATCAACTTGCCAGCTGAACTGATAACCGAAATCTTTTATCATCTATTATCACCAGACCCTAAGCACTTGCGGGACTATCAGAACTTCCGGGAAACATGCAAAACTATAGCTGAGGCAACGTCTTCAGCTTTCAAAGCACGCTTCTTCCGCATTCGCTACGTAATGCTAGAGAAGGAAAGCCTATTGAATCTTGTGAACATTTCACGCCACCATATTCTGAGTCAAGCGGTTGAAGTTGTCGAGCTCTGCGTTGATCATCTCATCCAACCCAAAGACTACATGAGCCACGAAGAACTAGAGATTTGTGGACTCAAAGACGAGTATGATTTCTTCCGAGTTCGGAATGGCGAAGTTGTCTTACTGGGCGACGATAGTTGGGAGCAAATAATCCAAACCTATAAGGATGGATGGCAGGAGCAAACGGAATTTTTCTCCCAAAGGCAACATATGAGTTATTTAGCGATAGCTCTCACTAACCTCAAAAACTGCAAAGCTATTGGGATATCGGATCATACCCGACCATGGGGCGCCTTTAAGCTTGGGCGACGTATTGGCGTACTTCCAAATAGGTTTATTTCTGATTTCTTACCTAATAGCATGGTTCATGCCTTAGTAGTAATCAGAACACTGTTTTTCGCACTTATTAAGAGCCGCCTTCCCATAGAGGAGATATATATCGAGTTTGGAGATATGATGGAAGGTTGTACGTCTGTTATTCCACGGATGCTATCGCTCCCAAGCAGTCTCGCAAAAGCCGTAAAATCCGAAATCACGACCATCACAAAGCTCAGTCTTGTTATCAATCCTAAGGATAGCGATAATCATTTCAGCCAAGAAATTAGAAAATTCTTTGCAGAGAATGACCCAGTACAGGAAGAAAAATATGATTGGCAATCAGACTTTCATAGCTTCTCTAGCCTTTTTCCAGCGCTCACCGATATTACTTTATTCTTCAACTATTGCGAAGAGAAGCAACAATTTCCAGGACTTTCAGAAAGCCTCTATATTCCTCTTCTTCAAAGGTTATGCCTTGAGTATCTAGACTGCACGAGAGACGAACTCCTGACGCTCTTACGGCGACATCAAAATACACTTCGAAGACTTACTCTCGAAAATGTTAAAATTACTACCCAAGGTCTAGACGCTTGGTCTTTTCTCATACAAACTCTTCAGAACGAATTTAGATTAGATGAGTTGGAAATAAGAGGGTGTGGTATTGACGATTGCGATTTTAATATAGATTTTGATCTCCCTGATCGACTTTCTGCACATACCAGCGAGGAAATGAATTTACTACAAAAGGAAATACTTCAGGTTGAAGAAGAAGAAAGCTTAAAGGGATCCAAGCATAGATAGCGATCTTCTTAGTATTGAATTTTGATATGCCTCATGTTTTCCAACGCAGACTATTTCCTCCCACGCAAACTGCCCCGTTTAGGCCGCTTCGTTGGACTCGCCCCATCACTGCTGTCTTCAATAGTCTCTACCTCTCCGGATCGCTTTATATTAATAGGCGCGACGTCGCGGAGGCCGTTAACAGAAAACGGATCATCATTATCGACAATGGCGTCCGAGGCTTGTGAACCTAAGCATATTAGCTTTCAGAATAATAAAGTAGAATCGTCAAGCTTACCATTATTAAACAGAGGCCCAGGCACTTTCGCGTCGGCAGACATCTGTGCGAGAGGATCGAACTTGAATTTTCCCTTCGTACGTTCAGTCATATCTCCTTTTGACGGCGTAGAAAACGGATCGCGCGAGGCTGCGGTCTGCCTAGGCTCCCCAGCAGCCCAGTCAACTTTGATAATCTCGATGAGTGGGACAAACTCAAGGGGGTTATAAGGATAATCAGAGGTAAAGACGGTATTCTTGTTGCAGAAACCATGGAAATAGCCAGTAATATAGGCTTTTTTTCCATGCTTGCGAAATGGTGTTGTCTCGACGCGGTAATCCTCGCACTTCTTCTTCATATGTGCTTTGCATTTGGGAAGCATCGCGTAAACGTAGTTAGCATACCATCCAGTTTTGGGGGTATAAGCAGCCTCTGTAGAAGTAAATCTAGACCACACCCTGAAGACGGCTGACGAGTTCCTGGTTATTTCATCGAGACCAACGGAGGGATCATCGGCAAGGGGGAACTTTTGGGTATCGACAAACCCGTTGAAAGTTACGAACGGAGGAGTTATCGGGAAACGAGGAGATAAGTCGGCGCAGGTACGGTCAGAAATACTAAGAGGGAGCTTTAGGATAAGTATTCTGCCACGGATGAAGAAACTTACGGCGTGAGGGCATCGTCCTGGATCCATGCCAGACGTTTATATTCCACCTCGTCTTCGCCAGATAGACCACAGGGGACGTAACTGAAGTGGGGATCGCAGATAATAGTAAACCATTGGTCTTCCCAATCCTCGGTAGTTAACGAACCTCCCAAGTGGAAGCGAGAGAGATCTAGCGATAAGGCCCCGGCGTGTAAGTTGTCAAGTATATTAGGGAAGACATTAGTCAACCACTCTGGCGTATGAATCGGTATCTGGATTTGACCAGACCAGTTCTGGTACCGAAATATCTGGGAGTCCCTGCTTAGAGATTCAACGGCAACCATTTTACCTGTAGCAAGCATCGTGAGGGGGAGGCTCCATGGCGAAGGCAGGTTCAGCTCGGGCTTCGGCCAATAGGCAGCCAAGTCTGGCTTTCCAGTACCCATAGCGGCAGGAGGAGGCAAGGCGAAATAGTAAACAATCTGCAAGGAACCAGTATAAAACGTAGAAGGAGCTTTCGAGACGTAAGGAAGAGCAAGAGAAAGGCGAATCCAAACATTCGGGTTATACTCTTATAAAGGAATAAACCTTGTACATAAGGGGGCGGAGGAAGAATCCATCGGAAGGGAGATTTTTCAGCTTTGCTCCCTTATCAAGTTATTAATACAGGAGAACCAGGTCTCGTAGTCGCCTAAAGTTGTCTAGTTTATACTAGCAAGACGTAGACTACGTCTTTTTTCTACAAAGTGGGAACAACAGGGGGCTTATTACCCTTCTATTAGTAGATCACAAAGTATTGTTTCTTATTCGGATAGAACAGGAATGATTCCAGCTTTATTATAGTAATGCAGCAGCAAGACATCCGTCTTTGCAATACGAAGTTACTTATATCTCGCCTTGGGCTAATACTATATGAGAAAAGATGTTCTTATTGAGGTAGTAATAACATTTGCAGCTAGGGCAGAAGGTGATTTCAGCAGATAGAGCGAACACGCATTACTATTGCTAAGCTTTAATATTCCCATAGTCAAAGGAATATAATAGCTTTTTTGATCTCCAAAGACCTTAGAAATCCTTGAATCGACTCTAAGTTTTATCATGCCGCATCTTACAACACCAGTTTCCTCATTCAATGACACTCCTATTTCAATTCAGCCTGAATTGAGGCCGAGACAAATAGCCGGCAGGGAAGAGCAGACTTCTCCTTCAAACCACAGTCGCATGCTAGCACCGGGACCACCGCCTTCAGTCAATATTATGGTAAGGTCCCTTCAAACTCAATAAAATCACTATCAGGGCCCCTTTTGACACAGAGTTACTAGAGATCCCTCGACGAAGGATTAAAGGTTCCTTCGAATCGGAACCGAAATCTGCTGCCGACACCACCATCCTCGTTCGACAATATCCGAAGCCCGAATAGAATCGAATCTCCATTATCACCTAGATCAGTGTTAGTACAGACACCCTATAGCGAGGGGTTAAATACATCGCCTAGTAAAATTTCCCTTACGCCTAGGAAAAGCCGTGGAGGAAATAGGCAAGCCCATGCTAGTAGCAACCTTTGGGAGCAAAGTAATCGACCAACCCTACTTCCGTGGAACCCTAAGCCTATATCAAGTCTAAACACGCCCACTACCCTAGACATATCACAGCATAAGAGAGCTCAAGATAGCCAGCATATTCTTTCTGAAGCGCCAAGAACTCAAATACCGTCAGTTGCTATTCGCCAGTCTAATCCTATCCAGCAAAGGCATTTACCAATTCGTCCATCACTACCCAAGCTAAGCCAAAAAGCTAGCTATATTAAGCTACTAGACACACCCGAAGCATACCAAGCAAGGAAGAAGGAGATCGAACAGACAGTACAAGAAGCAGATCGCCGCTATATCCAGAAGAAGCTAGACTCTATGGATCGCACGTGGTGCCGACCAGTTTCCCGAAAAACGATTCTGGAAAAGACCAAGACGTTCCACGAAAGCATGCATGATGACTTTACACTCGAAATCGAATATTGTAGAGTATGTTACTAGCAAAAGCCTCCCAACTCACTAGTCAATTATACATGGGCCGAACTTGAGCCATTATACCTAAGGGTGGAGGACCAAATCCCTGTGTTAGACAGAGAACATTTCCTTTGTATGGAATGCTTTCCTAAGGAGCCAGAGGCAAACTTCGCTATTTGCACCCAGTGCAAGACCTCCTTACAGCATCAAAAACTGCCATACGCCTGCCAGGTGAATAATCTGTCTTTAGGCTGCATCCATCGGTATCCTCATGTTTTGAAAGATCTTTCACCACTTGAGGAGCGCCTTATTAGAATTTATACCCCCTGTGGTTAGATTACGAAGCTTACTATCGACGTCGAGAAGTCAACAAGTAGCCGCTACCGAAAACACAAGAGAGGCCATATTACTGTGTTCCCTAACGACGTTCAAGGCGTAGCAGCCAACATTCTACCTCATCCACTCGTGGAAGAGCGAGACAGGTTGCATGTATGCTTTGTAGGTCCTCGGACACCAGTACCATCCGATCTTGGCTTTATGTTATCAGTGAACCCCCAGAAGCTCAAGCGTGCGCTCGTTTGGCTTCGGGCGAACAACCCACTATACCGGGATATTAGTATTAGTGAGGATCATCTTAGGACCTGGGGGGAATGGTCTCCCGGAACTGAGGTACCCCAGGGACTTGTGGAGAGAATGGTGGCGTATGAGAAGCGTGCCGAAGACGAAATCCGTACAGGACACTATGTCCCTCCTGCCGAGCGAGGTCGCCCTGATGAACCTTTGCGTAATGCTCACGATGTTATTGCAAGTCTAGAAGATAGGGAAACCAATGCTGCGCACCTCGAAGCTGAAAGCAACGCTAGGCTAGGGGGAATCCATGCGGGTGATTGCGACCCATTTGATATGGACCCTCGTCGGATAGATGAAGAGCTGTCCGAGTTAACCTCAACTGGACTAATGGCTACTGAGGTATCTGGAGAGCATAGCCCACAAGAACGACTCAGGATTCTTCGAGAAGCAACAGTGAGAGGGCCCCAGCGTGGGAGAGGCCGAAAGCCAAAGGACGCAAACGGAGACAGCACCCTCCGATATAAGAATACAGAACCCTATCTAGTCAGTCGCAGAGGAGAGGAATTTGCTGATTCGAACGATCCCGATTTCTTCCCTAAGGCTTTCCCTTGTTTATTTCCATGGGGTCGAGGCGGCCCTAGGATATTACGTGAAGAAGAAAACGAAGATGATCAGGATGAACCGCAAGGTCCAGACATCCAAAGCAGTCATAAGCCGAACGGATTTTACCTTCGAACCTGGGCACGATTCTGCTTACAGAGGCATGGTTAGTAAAACTTCTGCTTTATAAATAGAAATAAGTAACTAAAGTAATAGTATAATAGGTGCTTACTTTGCTACACACCCAAGCTTCCCTTTTTTAGTATTCAATATGCTTCTTCGATCAGAGAACCGACGGATTAGTTACTTGCGAATGAAGAGGTCTTCATTTGCCAAAGTCGAGCAAATCGTTACAAGACTTACTCCCGAGGAGATTGAAAGAGCAGAAGAAGAGTACCGCGAGACCCGGACGACTACTAACAGCAATATAGCATACTTAATCCGGGAGTTAAGCGCGTTTGGACATAGGCAGCATATGTCAAATGAGGAGCGTCTCTATTCTCGAAGGAAGATAAAGTCACTATGCCTCAAGTATGGAATGCCGTGTATATGGTATACAATCAACCCAAACGATCTAACAAACGAGATAAATATGAAACTAGCCGCCTTTCGGGTAGCACATGGCAAGGCGGCAGAGGAGCTGATGGAAAAGTTCCGGAAGCAGGTTGGACGCGTACAGCATGTTATCCGAGACGCAGTTAGTTCAGCAAAATTTTTTCATCGAGAGTTGGAGCTTTTCTTTCAACATTGTGTTTCTGTTAGCGAGGAATCAATGTTTGGCAAAGTCTCTTGCTATTTCGGCTGCGTCGAGACAAACGAGCGTGGGGCTCTTCACTTACACGGGCTCTTATGGTTAGACGCCAATCTCGGGCTACCTGATCTTTTTCATGATCTTGCCAAGCCGGATAACGCGGACTACGCAGTACAAGTGTGCCAATATATTGATTCAGTATTTAGTGAGGTAAGCATGTTTCTCTATTTTCTAAGTTTATCGTGCTAAGTAAATGATATAGTGCTGCGACGAAGGCAAGGCACGACGATACCGCCGGTGGGAAAGCGTCTTTACCAATATCAAACATCTTACGGAGGATATCAGCAGACTCGATGAAGCCCTTGATGCCGAAGCGAATTGGGTCGCCTACAGGTGCCAAATGCATAGCTGCGGTGCGACATGTACAAAGTATAGTTTCAAAGACAAAGGGAAGGCTGGGTCTCGGCATCCCTGTCGGTTTAAAGCACCATGGACACTGCGCCAGCGAACCGAGTTTACTACCGATGGCCTTCTGCATATCCGAAGAGATCACGAAAGAATCAACAGATACAGCCCAGGTTTAGCAGTAGCTATGCGTCATAATACGGATACTACATTCCTCCCGACTAACTCGGCTGGACTCTCCATGGTATACTATGCTACGAATTACTCAACAAAATTAGATACGCCGCTTTGGAAGAGAGCAGCGCTAGTCAAGGCTGTATTTGATGGGATGGCTGATCAGGGAGACGACTACGGACCGAATTGTGGAGACAGCGCGGCAAAGACAGCACAACGGAATAATAAGACACGGCAGTTTCTTGCTCGTACAGCAAATCAGATCTTTACAAGTCGAGAACTTTCGGCTGTAGAGGTTTGTAGTAATCTCCTCGGGTACAAGAATAGCTATTGCAGCGAAGCGAGTTGGATTAACGTCTATCTCAGTTCGCTTTACTGGGCTATTTTCCGGCGCTGGGAGGCCCTACGCAGAGCAGCAGGGCCGGAAGTGCAGCAGCGGGTAACCCCTGAAACGATTGGATTCGGCGCCGGTGGCATGACTTTGCCATACCTTGAGGCATATGCGCATCGCGGTCGCCTGTTAGAACAGCTTTGCTTTTACGAATACCTATGTATGGTTCGCGTACGGAGGGTCGGACGAAGGACCAGGATAAACCAGTCACGGTTTATACCGTTCGATTCTTTAATGACAGACCGGGAATCGTGGATACAAGAATTGCTCCCAAGGACACATCAAGCAATTCCAGTTGTTACCGGACATCTAAATCATGACGTACAAGGCACAGAAGAAGGGTATTACAAGAGGTAGGTATATATATATATATACCTCAGGCTATACAGTCGCTAACAGACAATAGGTCAGCAGTCCTGTTACTCGGCTTATTTGTGCCGTGGGAAACCTTTATGCAATCCACTAGTCCCGATCCAGGTGACATCTGGGAGAGATTATACACCGACATGCCAGGTCGGGTTAAGGCTGTGGTAAATAACATCCAACTTCTTCACAAGAGCGCAGAAGACGCAAAGAAAGACGCTAAGCTTTGGGCTAGCCGGAGCGAGGGCGATGAAGGATACGAATTTGATGTGCCTGAGGAGGGCTTAGACCTTTCAGAAGAATGGCACCCAGATAGGATAGACCTGCGGCACACCTTTCACGATGTAGTCTTCAGCCTACAGGACGGACCAGGAGTTACGAATGGTTCTCCAGGCATAAAAGAGTTGCTACAAACGCTGGATAACGCCGGGTTTTCTAGCATAGATGACGACTCCAGAATACAAAGCACCAACAGTCAACCACATATGCAAACAACACTACCAAAGCAACATTTAAAAATCACCAAAGCGGCGCAGGAAAGACTCCATAAAGAGCGAATGCTAGCCATCGAAGGGGATGAATCCGCCGAAAGACCCCTACATACCGGTGCCGAAACAGGCTTTGGCGACAACGATGCTAATATAGATTTCCCAGCCCAGCCAGCGATAGTTGGACTGAAACCTGCTTCAAACTGGATCGCAATTACGGCCGCTAATACGTTCACCCAGGCAGGGAAGATTATCGGTGCGGAGAGAACATTAAATCGCATGCAGGGAATAGCGCTTAGTCTCATCTGCGAGGCGCTCGACGAACGAACAAACGGCGCTGATCGGCAACACCTGCAATACGTTGGCGGGGGAGGCGGCACTGGAAAGTCGTGGCTTATCGATACCGTAAAAGAGGTTTTCGCAGCCAAAGGGGCGTCCAGCCGGCTTGTTATTACGGCAACGTCGGGAACGGCCGCAGCAGGTATCGGCGGTAATACAATTCATTCTGCTGTAGGGCTGGCATTTCGGGACGCCGATGGCGCTACCGTAGAACCAATGTTATCGAACAATCTAGAGAAAGCCAAAGAACGATGGCGCAGGCGGGATGCTCTGATAATCGACGAGGCCAGCATGCTCGGACTCCAAACATTATATGATATCGATCAAAAGCTCAGAATGTTAAGGGGCTTCCCAGAGAAGCCTTTTGGTGGCATTTCTGTCGTCGTGTTCACTGGAGACTTCTTACAGTTCCCGCCAGTTTTGCAGAAGAGCCTCCTTAGTACTACCGAACGAATTGGTATAGTGCTAGGAAATATAGGACCGGGAAGCAAAGCTATAGAGAGACGCTGGAAAGAGGCTAAAGCTAAAGAACTCTGGCAGGGGTTTACTAATGTTGTAGTACTCGACGAGCAAAAACGGGCTGAAGGGGACGCCTACCTGCTTGGTTTTCTTGAACGCCTGCGAGAGGGCAAGCAGACAAGAGAGGACGCCGCGAAGAAAAGCTCGAAGCGCAATATAATAGCGAATCGAAATTCGATTTCACCAGCGGCAGGCGAGCTGTTATACCTCTAAACCGACACCGGTGGGATCTGACGTTGCATGCAGCCCTAGCATATAGCGTCGATACTGGTCGTAAGATATCGATATATCTTTCGAAGCACAAGTGGGAATCGCGGATACCTACAGCAGAGGAGAGAAAAGCAGCCATGCTATTAGGCGACGAGGGCAAGCTGAGCGCAGCTGGTATGTTCCCTTATGTCGAGGGTATGCCGGTGGTAATCAACGAGAACAAGTATATGGGTCTCAAGGTTGTCAACGGCGCAGAGTTTACAGCCGTAGGAATTCTTCATCCGCCCGGAGTAGAAGAGATCATCATAAACGACAGGCTGTCCATATTTCTCGGACCGCCTAGTGGTATTATTCTCCAGTCCGAAGAAACGAACGGGTTAGCTTTCCCCCATCTGCCACCTAATACTGTAATGTTGCCAGCAGCCAATATTCGAGTACCAGAAAAGCACATCAAAATACTCCGGCCAGATCTGCAGAAAGCCAATGTAAAACTAGCGCTAGTCCGGACAGGGCTCCCATGCACACCAGGCTTCGCATTAACCGACTTTAAGGCACAGGGGCGGACACTCGAAAAGACACTGTTAGGGCTTTATGGGAGAACAGTGGGTAAGAATACGGGGGAGCTTGAAAGATGCGATGCAGTAAGCATGTATGTTCAGCTATCCCGCGTGCGGCGCTTTGAAGATATCGCTCTCATACAGCCGTTAAACGTAAAGCAGTTCCTAGAGGCGCGCATGCCGGAGGAGCTAGTCGAAGGAACCAAAAGACTAAGGATCCTCGCGGAAGCAACAGTCCGGGCGTTCGAGGCTAGGGAGAGAGATGAAGCATAGGAGGGCGGAATAGTAAATAGGGAGGTAAAACCATTAAGATGAAAGGACAGATTAGTGGTCTTGCCTTGGCGGTTCAGGCATGTCATGAATCGGGTTAACACTGGGTTATTATCGCGTATTGCTGTCTTGTGTAGTGCTGTTGGACTCATTGCTATGACCAGAAGGAGGGCATACAATAGGCGTAAAGTTAATATGTGCTAGACCCGGAGGAATCCTCCGTACCTCGAATGTCCGCTGGAAAGACAAGACCAAGGAAACCTCCGAAACCTGCTGGCCTAATAGCTGGCACTCGTTCGTCAAGTGAGCTATCGAGGCGTGGATTGCTTCTAACCGGGATGTAACGTCTTTGTAATGAGTAACCAGCTCAGAAGCATCCATTCTGGCCAGTGTGGATGCACGCGAGGTAATACCAGGGTTACCGAGAGTCTCCAGTTCTATCTCCCATCGATCCAAGGCAGAGAAAGAGTCAGAGAGAGTACCTGGTGGCTGTCCGATCAAGCCCAAGGATACACCCGAACGTCTAGCGAAAGAAGCATCTAAAATAGTTAATAAAAGAGCAGGACGAAAGAGGACAAAAAACCTTACATACGGTGACTACAACGGGAACCAGTATTATTCCACCAACAGTTAGCACACCCACCATTCGTAGCCCGTAAGCCCTCAGCGGACTGCATTACAATACATTGCTTCCACGGACCATTTGAACGGGCACATCGGTCGCATGGAGGTCGGCGCTCAACGCCGGTAGCCTGAACCAGGGCAGCAATGATGCGATAACCATGATCGAACGACAGCGTCTTGCCCTGTTTCCGGGGAGCAAGCTCCCGGGCTATTGGAGAGCAAGATAAAACTTCTATTGTTCGGCTGGTGCGCATAGAGGTGCTCACACCAAGTCGATCCAGCAGGTCACCGCCAGCTAGAGAAAGCATTAGTGACGTAGATATGAAGATGAACAACCAGAGGGGACTTGCTATCACAAAGCACAGGGGGGTTATGGGGCATAGACATAGAGGAGAAATACGATATTATGAAACCAGCAATAGGAAGGACAAGCAATAGATATTAATCAGATAGATAGGAAATCACGGAAGGTAACGATAGGGTGGTATTAGGATGGAAAGTTCGATGGGCGAGGTTGGGCCGGGCTAGGCCAGGGGTTGAAAAGACGGGAAAATAAGAGTGGTTGGCGGGAAATAAATGGAAGAAGACCGGCAAGACATTGGGTAAACGACGGGAAGACCCGAGGACGGCGAACATGAGAGGTGATTGGCCGGAACAGGGGTTAAACGAAGCTGATTGGTCGAACGAAGAATAACGAGCGCTGATTGGTGGCAGGGTCGCTACGACCAATCAGCATCGATTTTTGCTCTAGCCAATCACAGAACAGGAGACCAGGGGGGATCAAGGCACAGGATAGTTTTTTACGCCTTCGCGGATGGAGAAGTTAACCTTCCTAACGGAAGGCACAGGATAGTTTTTTACGCCTTCGCGGATGGAGAAGTTAACCTTCCTAACGGAAGGCATAACAGATCTATATTTTAGCACACACAGTTTAGAAAGCATTCACAACATACGTAATACATAATGAACAATTAAATTTTATATAGAGGCTTATATTCTGCATCGAAATAGCTATCAAAAACAGTAAAATATAGCCAAAGAATTAGTCTAAGATAACAGCCATTTATAACCTTATTCCTCATAGCATAGATCATCCTTACCTTAGGGATAAGAAACCTCAACCCATGCAACGATCGCATTCCATACTTCAGAAGGGAGTAGCCAAGCCTCAGTACACAGATACATCTAGAAGGGACTCCTAGGATCAGAAATGGTGCAAGGCAAGGGATATGTCACACGGACCACTGCATATATCGGGGCATGCATTCAACCCATGCACCCGGCTATTGTTTCCCATATAAAACTAACGGGGATGTCATTTTGTGCATGAAAACCTTCAAATCGGTAATTACCGAATAGACGGTTATATAATCAACCCAATAACCCCTAGACAGTCTCTAAGGAATGGAAGCATCTTTTTTTACCCCATAAGTGGTGGGCAAATTGACTGCGTGACAGTTATGAGCCCAGTACCTCATGGTGACAATTACCAATTGAAAAACCGACTTCCAGAAGGGAGCAGTTCAGACTTATGCCATAGACAAGGGCACTCAATTGACGAAGTTACCGACCCATGAGACTTTGGCAGTCAAGTCCACCAAACAAAACATCAATTCCAATCACACAAGGCTGAACGTTGAAGTGTTGAAACATTCAATCACAAAAGAACTTCTGGTCATCAATTCATATCATCAACACTTATCAAAAAATCACAAAAAGTTCATCTCAACTCAGGGGGACTTACCACATCTGAGGAGTTGAACCCAGGACTCTTAACTTGAACCTTATATAAGTTCATGCTCGACCATACCACTGATACGCAGCCAGGAGGGTTGGAATTACGAAACGGAAGAGACACCTAGTTGCTCATTTTATGCCTCTGAAAGCTTCGGGCAGATAAGACGAACAGGTGGTTCACTTTATAGTCTTCGTGTAACGGAACCGATAAGACTTTTTACAAATTGCGAAAACTCCACAACCCTGAATTGAACCCACGAAGGGGAGCTTGCCAGTCTTACGGTCCTTGCGAATAGCTACAAGTTGGGTGGCTAGACCAACTACACTAAACGGCAGGTTCATTAGACAGGGGGGGCGTCTTGCGTTTTGTTGAGAATTGAGGCGTTGAGATTGGCTATATACCCTCAAACCTCTAGGCAACAATCGACAAAATCACCAACTTGAAACAAGAAGTGTCTAGTCACGAACTCAATCTTGGCCACGGCGAAAAATCAACTGCACAACGATCAGAAGAGAGAGACCAGTTCTCTTTTCAAGAGAGATCATGAATTCAACTACGGAAACTGCAAAATACACACAGCGGCTACAGACTGACAGCGACTGGAACCACTGGTTCAACAACTTACAGATGCTGGCAAACGTTCATGAAGTCTGGGACTATGTGAATCCAAAAGGAACCAAGATTAATACTAAGCCAAGATTGGAATTCCCAGACCCAAAAGACCTCAGACAAGAAGAACGAGCAAACTATAGCAACGTTATCAGCTATGGAAAAGCTATCTATCAAGAAGAAAAAGACCAATACAACCAGGTTCGGCGAAGTCTTCTAGAAATTCACAGTTGGATCATGAACACTGTAGCAGCCACTTATATCAGCCAAGTCAGCAAGGAGCAAACAGTCAGGGATATCATAAAAGCTCTTGAAAAACAGCTAGCGCCAGACAACTTTGGGAGACAACAAATGGTATTGGAAAGATATAACAAGCATATGCTATCAATCAAAAGAGCAAAACTTGGAGGATGGCTCATAATCTATCGAGAAATCATGGATGAAGCCCAAACAATCGGAATCCCTGCTCTCAGCGATCCAGTTACTCAAGTCTCTGAGTTCTTGAAAGCAGTCAAGCAAATTGCACCAGATTACTACACATCTGCCTCTTACGACTTCACAAAGCGATACAAGGATGACCCAACCTACAGTTCGATCAGCAAGACTGCTGGAATTGAGCAAGCTAACGATTTCCGCAGTTGGGTGAGAACTTTCCACCCAGACTGGTTGAATGCTGCTCCATTAAAAGACACGAGTTTCGCTACTTGGCAAGGAGAAAACGAACAAGGAATAAAACAGGGGGCAAAACGAGAGCAAAAGTGTGCAGCTTGCCCAAACGAAAGTCACCGATTTGTTGATTGCAAACATGCCAACCCTAAGAAGCGAGGCCCAAACTATCATGAAGATAATCCAGAAAATAAGAAAGCACTGGAAAGATTGAATGAGTATCTCCAGAAGAAACCACACTTAAAGAGAATAGTTGAAAAACTACGAAAAGGGGCAAGCGATCAGCAGTCTCAAAAGTCCCCAGATCGAGCAACATCTTCCTCAAACTGGAGAAACACTACACAATCATCATCCCACTATACTCAAGAAGTGTCTGATGGAGAAGGATCACTCTCATCTTTCGTCACTATCGTCAATCAAGGAGAAGCAAGTCTCTATTCAGGATTCCCACTGTCAGACAGTGTGATAGTAGACTCAGGAACAGGATTCCACATCTGCAACGACTCCTCAAGACTTCATGATCTCGACTACACAGTCACAAAAGACTTCACCACTGGAGGAGGAGATGTACATGCAATTGCGAAAGGCACAATGATCATCAAACCAAACCAAGGCGGCAAATCCAACAACAAGGAGATCAAAGTCAGAAATGTATGGCTTGTGCCTGGATACCCAACATCGCTCCTTGGGACAGAACCGCTGAAGCAAAAAGGGATCATCTTTACAACAGGAATACCGGGTCTTATCGACTCAAAAGGCAGACTTCTATTCAAAACACCAAACCGATATGGTCAATACATTATTGAAGCTGGCCCAGCTCTGCTGAACAATACCTCGTTCAGCAATACCGAGAAGACTGTGAGATTCAGCCCAACCGTAGAAAGGAAACCAACCAAAGGTTTTCAGTCAACAAGACAACCACTCCCAACATCATCAGCAGAAGCCAAGTTGTGGCATGAGAGACTTGGTCATCCAGGCGCTGAGGGACTGGAACAGCTACTTAAAACAGCTCTTGGGATACAGATAAAAGGAATCACAAAAGTGGAATGTGATGCCTGTGCTGTTGGGAAGGCAACTCGCCAAATTTCCCGCAGAAACCCAGACCATTGGCCAACTGCTGTAGGAGATTATCTATCTCTCGACTTCTTTACACTTAGCAAAGCATACAATGGGGAGAAGGTAATCCTGCTGGTCAGCGATGGCTGGTCAGGGTTCTTCTGGATAAGAACTCTTCGTACTCGAAAGGAGGGACTACAAGCTATGACAGAATTAGCAGCATACCTCGAGAGACAGTGCTTTATCAAAATCTCTATTCTACGCCTAGATTGGGAGGTTGCTTTACGCAATGCGTTTGAACTATGGGCAGCTGTGAATGGATATATGATTGAAAGATCAGCTGAGTACACTGGTGCTCAAAACCCAGCAGAAAGAGCTGGAGGTGCTGTGTTTATGATCATGAGAGCACTTCGATTTCAATCTCGCTTTCCTGAATTGATGGCACCAGAGCTGGCAAAAGCAGCAGTTTATCTGTCAAACAGATTGCCTCGAAGACGCCACAAGTGGCAGACACCATTGGGGTTGGTCAACACTTGGCTGAACTCTCATCAACAGTCTACCCACAAGAGGGCTGAAAAGCCACAACTAGCACACTTGAGGCGATATGGCTGCAGAGCTTACCCCTTGACACAAAACTACAAGAGAGGAATAGAAAAGTCAAACAAAACTGCGCCAAGAGCTCATATTGGCTATCTATGTGGTTATGACAGCACAAATATCTACAGAATCTGGATCCCAGCAATAGGAAAAGTCATGAGAACTAGAGACGTTACTTTCGACGAAAACACGCTGTATGATCCAAGGATTGAGGATACCAGCAAGTTAAGCCAAATGGAACTTGAATTCCAGTTCACAGAAATGGATATCCCATTCACAAATCCAATTGAACAAGACCTAGACACAGCTGGCTGGGATGGAGAAGATTTCAGCGATAATATTACCGGGCCACTACCCGCCTCGAATCCAGCCGCTCAAGAAACAACACCGGCAACACCGATGCAGGAGAAAGAATCAGGGGATTTTCAATTACCTACACCCACTTCTCTATCACCAACAGTACAGCTGTCAGATTCTCAAACAACTGAGGGGGTGAGGGAGACTCCAGAAACTCCAGAAGTATCGCCAACTCCAGAACAATCGGATCAAAGTGAGACCATAGAGGAAACCTCAACAGACCGACTCGAACTACAACAGACACCAGTCATAGAATTGGAACCAGAAGAAATCATACCACAAGATTCCTCCACAGTAATCCCAAACATAGCGAGAAGGGGAAGACCTCGTGGCAGCAGAAATCACAACATCTACAATCGATCAGCCCCTCTTGGTCAAACAAATCAACAGCCACCAGAAGCAACAAGATCATCACAAAGACTGAGAAGAGCAAGAGAATCCCACTTCACACTGCAATCTACGGATACAGTAAAAGGAAGAGATCAATGGGATGCATCAGCAGATGATTTAGGCAATCCACACCAAAAGACACTTCCACCAGTTCCAAAGAATTACAGTGAAGCGATCAAACACCAATACAGTCACAAATGGATTGCTGCAATGAATATTGAGAACAGATCACTATGGCAAATGGGCACGTTTGAAATGATTGATCTTGGCAATATTGATCAAGACACTCAGCGAATTATCCCATTGAAGTGGGTATTCACATATAAGGGCAGCAAAGGATATCTCAAGAAGTTCAAAGCGAGGATCTGTGTTCGAGGAGATCTCCAACCGACAAATGAACTAGAGACCTATGCCTCAACGCTTGCTGGTATATCGCTGCGAAGTCTCATGGCAATTGTGGCGAGATTTGACTTAGAGACTCTTCAATTGGACGCAGTCAACGCATTTACACATGCCACAATTGATGAGGAAGTCTATGTTTGGTTTCCTCCAGGATTCAGACAAGAGGGATACTGTCTTGCCCTGCGAAAAGCACTATATGGATTGAGACGAAGCCCACTGCTATGGCAAAAGAATCTGGAGAGATCATTCAAGAAGCTTGGCCTTATCCCACTCCAAGAAGATGACTGTATCTACACCAATCAATACTTCATAGTATTCCACTTTGTGGACGATATTGGGGTTATATACCATAAAAAGCATGAAACCAAAGTAAAAGAAGCAGTTCAACAACTCAAAAAGGAGTATGAAATGAAAGATATGGGAGAATTGAGTATCTTCCTAGGAGTCAGAATAATAAGAGAACGAAAAACCCGTCAACTATGGATGAGTCTCGACAACTATATATCTAAGGTCACTGAAGAATTCAAGATCAGAACCTCAACCAAGCGACGCCAAACACCTATGGCAATAGATAACCTGGTCCCAAGTCCTGGTCAGGCTACGCCAGAGGAAATCAACTACTATCAACGGAAGGTTGGATCAATCAACTATGCTGGAGTGATTGGCAGACCAGATATAGCTCGAACAAGCTCGAGACTAGCAGAATTCCTATCAAATCCATCTTCTGAACACCAGAAAGCAGCATATGAATGCTTACAATATCTTGAGGACAACAAATACCTCGCTATCGAGTTCAACTGCAAAGGGGAAGGAGTCCTCTACTGCGCCTCAGACGCTTCATTCGCTGATGACTCTGTCACTCGAAAAAGCACTCAAGGATATGTGATGATGCTATTCGGAGGTCCAATTCATTGGAAAGCAGTCAAACAACGAAGAGTAGTCACTTCAAGCACAGAAGCTGAGCTTGCTGCTTTGACAGCAGCCACAAGAGAATATATGGCAACCATTCGACTCATGGAACAATTGAATCTCCAATTAGATGATAAATACATCATGCAATGCGACAATAAGCAAACTCTTCGACTATTGATTGCTGAAAGACCCCAAGCGACTAGCAAATTACGCCATATCAATATCAACAACTTATGGCTTCGCCAGGAATTACAGAAGGGATCAATTGACTTTCAATGGGTTCCAACCAACGAAATGGTGGCAGACGGTATGACTAAAGCAATGCCAGCCCAAAAACACAACCACTTTATCGCCCAATTGGGTATGGCGAATATTGAACATTTGATCGAGAAGAACGCAGTATGAATCTGGAATTTGGTAGTAAGTATACGGAGTTCTGAATAGTATCATTTCTGTATTTGAATGAGAATACAGAGAATCAACCTACAACAGGTTGCCTCTCTGAGGGGGTGTGTCACACGGACCACTGCATATATCGGGGCATGCATTCAACCCATGCACCCGGCTATTGTTTCCCATATAAAACTAACGGGGATGTCATTTTGTGCATGAAAACCTTCAAATCGGTAATTACCGAATAGACGGTTATATAATCAACCCAATAACCCCTAGACAGTCTCTAAGGAATGGAAGCATCTTTTTTTACCCCATAAGTGGTGGGCAAATTGACTGCGTGACAGGATACCTCAGAAGAACCGCGAAGAGGGATCAGAAATTCACAAAAATCATGACGCTAAAGCTTAGGTGCATAGGAACTACGTATCATACGATATTCTGAATCATCTCCCACGAGCCTACTCCGGGTGTACACAGATACACTCACCATAAATGAATTACATATGCTTATTTCATATCGCATAAAAAGGGTGGAATAATTAGTCAAGATGTAAAAGTCGTTTCATCCTAGTATCCCTATATAGTATCTCTACCTTTATAGTAGGTATTCTCTCTCAGACACTAGAGAATTCCATATAAAAGAAATATTTAGAAGTACTCTTATAGTTACTTAAAATTCCTAATATACTAAAGGATTAGTTTAGTAAGTTTCAAAACGTGTAATATCATCTTCTGCAAACACAGATAATAAAATACAGAGTTATCAAGTAGCAAAGAATTTATTCGTCACCACAAAGAAAGCAAGCAAAGTAAGATTACTACACACCCGTTTCAGTCCCATCCCTTGCGATACTAAGCGTATCATTAACCATCCAGTATGAAACAAAATCCCCAAAAGTACGTAGTCACGCCTTTTAATCTATTTATGTCCTTATTTCAAGGTCATGATTTCTTGCAGAGAAATCATGCACACAATCAGTAAGGTACGTCACACCGTCCCTTAATAATATAAGAGATCTCCTATTTTTAAATAATTATTAGTTCTTTCCTTTTATTCTATTGAGCCAAAAGAAGTTCGTCAACCTCCATTAGGACATTACCATAGTCAATTTTATTTACATCCCTATAGCTTCCTTCCCACGGAAGTAAAAAATACCTTTCATACTCTTATTTTATTCCTTCAAAGCACAAGTACCATGAAGACACATTTCAGTCTAGCCCAAAGGGCAATCCTTAAAGCACACATTGGATTTTGGCCCGGATTAATGCCTGGTCAGTTCTATTGCCGTACTTGCAGGAAGGTGCTTCTTGCTTTACAGTTCCAAGGCGACCCATTTGAAGAGTTTAGATCTTTCCAAGAGGTTTGTTTGTGTTTCCCCTATATAATTATTTACTATAATATTTAAGCTTATATATGTTAAATTAACAACTTATATTAAACAGGTTCTTGATCATTTAGTTGCCAATCATGATCTCCATGTAGAACAAGAAGAACTGTCAGATATTGAAGCGTACCTTACGCAACAAGCTGGGGTATGCCTCCGGAACCGTGGCCTCCGCGATTTACCTCCATTTTCAATCTCGACTGGTCCTCCCTGTATGGAAATGCTCCCGGAAAAGCCAGATGGACAGGCTGTATCAGTAGCATACAAATGGTTTTGCCTTCAATGTAATTCCAATATTACATCTTTAAAGATCAAGGACGGCTTAGAAAAGCCGAAAGACCTTACCCGCCATGACAATTTCCACCGGTAAGAAAGTCTCATAGTTCTTTTATCACTAATATAGTCTATACTTTAACACGGACGGTATAATATTGAATTACTAAAATTTACCCTGTTATTAGAGAAAGGTATAAAGCAGCACCCTCGCATCCAGTCACCAACTCAGAATCAACAATCGAAGTTCAGTCACAATCCACAAGGTATATCAAGATTTACTTTCAGAGGGTCCTAGCAACAACCAATGTAAAGTCCCATGAATTCAGCAGGTGTTTCGTTCGAGTAGATCCACCAAATCACCTCGATAGTGAAACCACAAAATGTCTCCCTACAAGCCCAGGCGAGGGAAACGTAAATAACGAGACAAGCACAGAGAGTCCCACGATAGAAGGTCCAAACCCGCCGAACACTAACAACGCCTGGGAAACCTTATCCAGTCAGTTTAGGGTGAAGGAAATGCCTCAAACCTTTCAGCAGAGTGCCCCAAATGTCGATATCTCGTCGCAATTCGAGAAGCGAGCTAGTCTTAGCGACTTCGTTAATGGTGTTGATCTCACAGAGTTTTGTCGATTGCTTTCTTTAGAGCCGAATACAGATGACCACCCGGCGGTCCTAAACTTCTTAAACCACCGATATATCCTGTCAAGCAGGCTATTTACATGTGTTTCACTTATGCATCCCGTAAGTTATTTATTTGCCATATACATTATTTCACATTAGGCTTTTCCCCCTTCTACTGAGTTTACATTACATTCCATCCTCTAGTTAGGAACCTAAAGAAACCCTTTAGTATTATTACATAATCTAGTTCTAAGCTAACAATTCATCTTCAGGACCATAAGATGGATGCAGAAAACGTCGTCAAGCAATCAACTACATCGAGTTCATCTTATGGCAAACAGGCCTTCCCTTCTAAGGACGAAACTCTTACTTCGTACCTGAATATATGGAACAAAATCCTAGTATATCTATTGCGACGCTTTTTAATCGATATCGGCCTAGTAGAGCCCCAAAGTTCCACCTACCACCAATCAAGTGGCCCCAGAGTATATCTCGAGGCTACTATAGCCAGTTTGACGGTGCTGCTCCGCCAGCCTTCAAACGTGGGTCAATTGAGCAGTCTATCGCATTGCTGGTATACCACGCCTACCAGGACCTGCCTAATATACCTGGAAACCTGGTAGGTCTCATCAGCGCTGGGGTAGGGTCCTACAATGACCCAATGCCTCTCAACGAAGGCGGGACACCTGATAATGAATGGTTTGTCAAGCTCCTCCGCGTCAGCCTTGCGCTCGCCGAAGACAGCGTCCGTGGGGACAAGTTCCAGTGTCCGCTGATTAACGCTGCCGCCGCATTATGCATTGAGCCTAGTGGAATCAAACATCCTACAGTTGCTGGCAAGGGGCTATCAGGCATTATTGCCTGTATGAAAGCCGTATTTGTCACATGGGGCGCATGGGAAACAGCGAATCAGAACATCACCAACGACCGTTATAATCTCTCCTACCATCAATATGTCCGGCCGAATCTAATGTTCTACTCATCACGGACCGGTTTCCATAATACCACCGAGTACATACCAGATAACGCTTTCGTCTGGGTTTATCGTATCCGAAACATCGCGCTAGAGGAATCAATGATTACTCCTGGCATGACCACGACTACCCTTCGCGATAATGGCTGTATTGCTGTTTTTGGTGCGAATAGTGAGGTACGTTATAACATAGATCAAATAGTTTCCAAGTACATAAAACAGGAGACCTTTCTTTTACTAATACCTAAATTCATCATGCAGCTAAATATATATGATCTCCGGGCTGCTAATAGAGTGGAACTTATCGCCCTTCACTACGAATTAATCGAACTTTTACTCCTTGCAGCACCCCCAAACACTGAGTCTTCAATACCGGAACTCCACAACTATATCGATTTAAGTTATCCACATCCGAAGGTCATCGATGACCACAATATCTCCACGCCGGGCGTCTCGGCCTTCTCACAAACATTTGGAACCGAGGCTACTCCACGCCCTTTCATAATGCTCCAAGGCAATTCACGGCTAGCTAGTTGGATACTTACAGATTCGGATTCCGGTCGCCTAACGATATCACACGCTGTGGTTACTGAGTACTTCCATAAGGTGCACGATTTCTTAGAGCGCCTATTAGTCCAAATGTTTCTTCTCGGAGGCACCCCTTGCCGGGGGACAGAGTTCCTAAACATACGAATGATTAATTGCCTCACAAATGGCCGCCGTAATATATTTTGGTTTCCTAAACTGCTCGCCTGGGCTACGGAGATCAGGTACCACAAGGGAGATAATGGATCCCGGATATCCCCTTCAGCCTGGCACTTTTATCCGCCATATCTTTCATATATCATTACGTATTATCTTCTTGATATTCTCCCTTTCGTTCAATGTCTTCAGCAACAGACGAATTCCAGCATCATTCACAGTCCGTATTTGTCAATGCATGGTCCGGAGCCAACTCCTTCACAGGCCATTAGCAACGATATTCGCATGATGATGGGCTCTGTACCCCCTCGAGATCTCATGCATATCCTAGCGGGCTGCACACCCGCTGCAGACAATGCAATAAGCAATCAGCCTCCTAGCGACGAGATTGATATCTGGGAAGATATTACCGATGACAATGAGCCAGAGGATATAACCACTACCAGGAAGGAATCACATACCGTCACTATGGATAATGAACCGGCTGAATACGTTGATAGTAGGGATGTAACAAGTATATACTCAGAGCTTTCCGGTATCCGCCAAGCCCTCATGCAAAGGGCCTCGTCTGGTTCTTTACCTCTTAGTAAGGGTTTTCTATCTGTACAGCCCGGGAAAGATCATCTTGCAAAGATACCCTCGCGTCCTTCAAGGCACGGCCCAGGAAGCCTTCCCCCCGGAAGTTTTATGTTTCTGTTTCAAGGTTTTTTGAGAAGAAGCTTCATACCAAGTTAGGAATAGGGTCTTTTCGTCACATCATGGAGATATGGGCCCGTTTTCTCAGCCCTGAAACCCAAGCTACGCCGAACGAATTACGAGACAGCCTGGAGAAGCCAAACTCCACATTATCAGCAATGCACCAGCAAGCCGGGCACTCTAGCAAGATCGCCTTTATCAAATACGCTATCACCCCATTTGGGGGTATGTTCGGTCGCGACGCCGACAAGATTGCTCGACATACTACCGCCTCCATGATATGGCATTCTTGGGTCTTGAGTGAGGACCTTATTCATCTTCCTCTACCACCTAGCCTTATTAGAAAGTAGGTCTCATAAACTTTACTAATGCTTATCCCCTCCTATATATAAATTAATTCTTAAAGTAAATATTATTCAAGTATAAGGCTAACTTTGTCTACCCTATGTTTCTCTTGCGACTATAGCCTAGGCCTAATACCAAGCAATCATTATGCCGAGAGCAACGTCGTTAAGATCAGAACCTCCTTGTCAATGGATGCCCAGGTCCGCCAGCTCTATCGAATACAGACGAAGGACGAGAAGATTCGAGACCATCCGGAAACCTTCCTACAAGCTCTCTGTTCCCATGCCCCTGCAAAATTTAAGCCGGGTCAGAAGGAGGCTCTTCTGTTCGCTAATCAAAACCGACCATTATCTTTCATCGTATTACCTACCGGTGCGGGAAAGACAGTAATTGCTTTAGCCCCAGCCGTCGTTGGGGACTCTGGGGTCACACTAATTATAGTCCCCCTCACGACCCTCTTGGAGAGCACCTTCCAGAGCGCTCAGGCAGCCGGCATAGTAGCAGTAACCTCCACGCAACTCTCTGAAGGGACAGTGAAGTTTTCACACCTCAGCACACGCGTCATAATATCCACGCCCGAGGCCATCCATAACGCAGCTGGCAAGCCATGCCAAATCAACAGTCTAATCACAAGCCTCATAACCGACAGACTATTAGATACTGTCATATTCGATGAGTGCCACAATCTCTTCGGATCAGTGTATAAACCCAAACCTTTCCGGACTGCTTTCCACCACGTACTATATCGGCTCGGTAGCATCCCCCGCTGGGTCCTTCTCACTGCAACATTCGCCCCCGTGAGAGAGTATCAACTAGTCGGTCTGCTCAGAGCTCTACGCGGGCGTGCCTACCGGTCGGTAGAAGAAGCCCGGGAAAACGCAACACTATACCTAGACGCCCTGGCCGTGAAAGAGGGGCTGCAGAAGGACGGTCCAGAGCCCTTCCCAGACGTTGTTTTTCGGGCGTCAACCGATCGATTACAAATCAGGTATACCGTCGATACATATACCGATGACATCGAGAGAGATACAATCCTGGAGAAGCTGATATACCAAGACAACAAAGTCACCAGGCACCTGCCAAGGCCAGAGAAAGTCCTAGTAATCCTTCTCGGCAAGCTACACAAGTCTATAGAGATCGCAGAGAGATTCGGTTATACCCTATACTGCGCAGACAACGCAGATAGACCCAAGGCCAAACACCAGGTCGCAAAAGCAGCTTTATATAAGTGGGCTAGGGCCCCCTGCGCCTGGACGCCTATAGAGAGTTATGCATCCCCTCAAGACGTCTCCACAACCCATGAGGTAACAAGCCAACCCCGCAATATCCAATTCGGAACCACCATCCTCGGCGAAGGAGTCAACTACGATGCAGATACCATAGTCATCGTCATTCAAGATTACCCTCCCGACGCAGAGACCTTAGCCCAAATCTTAGGCAGAGTTGCTCGGTTTGGGAACCCTGGGACAGCCTCCGTCCTCGCACCAGCAAAGGATCCCTCCTCAAAGGATATAGCGCCTTGTATTATTCCGGATCATTTCGGAGAGTCCGATTCCAAGCGGTTGTACCAAATCAACGATCTAAGCCGCCGGGTAGTGCTCGAATTCATTCATACCAAGCAATGCAGACGTGTCCCACTCTGCAGATACTTCGATCGCAACAGCCGCCGGATCAAATGTGACGAAGCCCTTGGAGAACAGATTTGCGACCTCTGCGAGGCTCGAACGATCGGACACAGCTTAATCAGTTCCAAAGAGGCGGTAACAATACGATCTAATCCAGAGGTCACGATATATCCAACAAACATTTCTAGTCTCAGTAAACCACAAGTCGCCATAGTAAACCATAAGCGTAAAGACTTATCTGAAATCATCGCCAGGAGCAATAACCAAGCCGGTGTCTCATCCATATATACAACAAGGAGCATCAAGGGACGGAACAGTCGCGAGGTCTTCTCATTAGGTCCCAACCAACCTAGTAGTACAAGACTGGCGGGAGGACCATTACTGCCTCATGCCATTCTTCCCGGAAGACATCAGTTACCAACACCCAATAGAGACCCTAGGTCGTTCCTAGGTCAGGTTCAAGAACCATTTACCCCGACAACAGACGGACCTGACCGGCCGCGCTATTTCCGAGAGCCAGTCAAAAGTTCAAAGCGAGACAACACCGAGATAGTGCTTATTCAGGACCAAGAACCAGCATCAAAGAGGGCAAAACATGTCAATAGGCCCTCTAAAGAAGAGCTCCCTATCGCCCATCTTGTCAGTACTATAAATGATGATTACATTGACATCACAGGTGAAGATGTTATCGATGTAGAACACTTCGAGCCGGCCGATAGTGGATTAAACGAAACAGGAAAGAAGCTCCCCCAGGATAATTACAATACCATAAGAGAAATCGATAAGACCCAGAGAGCAACGTTTGTTCACCAGGAGAGTCCCAGTGTAAGCTAACATTTTAAGTTATTCCCCCTCTCGTCTATCCTTTTGTTTTAGTCTCCGCAACCTTAGGAAGTCTCTTATACTACGTTACGACAAGATAATTTCCCGTCTACTAATAAGATACCTCGATATATACATTGAAGCAGCAGGCTAATTTTAATACCACAGTATCAGTCTTCAAACCCCAGAAACATTCAATCCTTAATCCGGTCTCCTAATATGTCTATACACAACCCAAACATACACCAAGAAGATCGCCAGGCTAATGCCACTTGCCTTCGTAATCCAATTCAGCAAAAGGCACCACAGACAGCGACTGCAATACGCCATCCAGGTTTTGAATTCTCCTCACCGCCCCAGAACATCGGCCTGATTACACCGCCGAGGGTTATAAGGTCTGGTATGTATTATTACCTCTTAACAAAAAGGTTTAGTCTTACTTTACTAATATTGGTCTTTCTTCTTTTTTTTTCTACACTTCAGATAAGCAAGTAACACCTGGAGTATCCAAAGCAAGCCACCGTTCGATCGTTTCCTTACCGCCTTCGAAGATCTTCATCTTATCAGCTATTTGTTTAAGAACGAAAGTTTCTGCATATTCTGCTGGCTATTCGATTCACAGGATAAAAGACCATATACCAATCGAATGCCCACACGCCAATCTGAGGTTTAGCAAAACTCCGGGAAACCATACAAACAGCCTTAACCGTCTTTTAAAAGCCTCAAGATCGCCGTATTTGTCTTGCCGAAAGGTAACTGCTTCAAATGCTATCGTCCCTCCCCAAAGGGTTACTATAACGATAGGCACCTAATGCCGAATCACCTCTGTCAAGGCATAATCCTTAATCCCAAGACTAGCGACAAAGATTCATTTGCGACACTGACGGGCAATCACTGGAAATGGGTTCATCCATAAGGTTACTAAGGTCCTTACCCAATCATTATCGCCGCCTTTATCCAACGAATTATTACGCGCC
>NW_027222418.1:0-40376 GCF_014235925.2 Colletotrichum truncatum | reverse complement strand
TGACTACTGGATAATTTTAGTAGGTCCTGGACGCATCGTATGAAAGGAAGATGAATTCAAAGTAGCCCAAGGGTCAGCTAAAAAGTCCAATAAGTTTGTTGTATGACTTAGTAAGGCAGCACAGTAGAATTGTCAAGATGACACCCGTTCAATACACATAAACTTGATCCGATCGGTTCTTCACTGTTTCAAGATATCTTGGAACCTGATGACCGGCAGCCCGCAGCTTGGGCGGACACAAAGCCAAGTAATACGGATTCCAACTGTTGCATCACAACCTCTGTGACAATGATACGGTACAGCAAGGTACTCACTGAATATTTAGTTATGAGCTCACCGAAATTTCAGCAACAAAACAGCAACTTTTGGAAACGCAATTCTAGACAGTGAAAGATGGGCGAAGGGTAATTTGGACATTTAGAGAGAAAAGAAAAGGCAATGAATGATACGGCCAGTCAAATATCTCAGTAGCAACGGTAAATGACTAAGGTAAAGTAGAATTGACAATAATAAATATTGTAGATTCAAGTCTCATGCATAAAGAGTTGAGGGTGACGGTAGCAAGGCTCCAAAAGCCAACTGTCGCATGCTCCATCAGGTCACGCCCAAAGCCCTACGGCGGGAACCAAACATTCTTTTTATCTCGTGGTTATTACTTTCCCTATTCATATATAGACCTCGGACCAGACTGTTTCTCCCCCAAGATATGTGTGACAGCAAACAAAAGTAGGTAAACAAGCGAGTGTCCTTTGCTCCTAGGAGAGGTACTGACTGGCGTTAACAATACCATACCATACCCAAGGCCTTACAAGCCAAGAGCTATGCTTGTTTGAATTCTTAGCTACCACATCGCAAGGATTTATCTGATACAATCAGCTCTGGTGCTTAAATGTGGTGACTTCTATGGTTTTCGGGATAGTTGTTGCAATGTGATGTGCAACAAGGATCAAGTGAGAATTTTTTTCATAGGGTGGTGATGAATTGGCGATATGCTGCTCAAAAAGGAACATCTCCGCCATGAGCCATAGGGGCTGCTGTGTTTCTTCTAAGTGAGTGACTGGTGAAGAGAATGAGGCTAGATCATGATAGATAGATTGTCTAGGTAGGTCAATCGTGTGAGGTAAACATGCCAGATTATGTAGCCCTGCTGGAGGGAAGGATTATGTGGATGATGTGAGTTAAACATCCCCGCCCATGATGCTTATACCTTATATATTCTTACGATCCGCTGGAATCTAAGATGGAGATTCGCAGAAGAAACAGCGTGGCACGGAAGGGGAGGTGGCAATAGGTAGTGTGGAAATCGTCCTCAGTTCCCTCTACACAAGTGCATTATTTCCATGTCTGGTATGCAGTCTGTCTTTTTGCACTTGCTGTCAAGTGCCTGCTTAGAAAAAGTTGAGATTTAGATGAATTTCAACATCTTACGTTATATGAGACTTTGAAAAGTAAGGAAAGGAAAGAAAAATCCTAGGTGTCGGCGGAGTCTATGCAATTGGGCCTGAATGGCATCAACCTTCTGTGACAATTGTCTGACTCGGTCCCCCACGTCTTTGGAAATCTCGTCGATCCTACTTGGCATAGCAACCGCACGCCCTTGGAGGACTTTGTGTTATTCAATCCTTCCCTCCGCCTCAGATCCGCGATGCTGTACTGAGCTAGCACAAAAAGCTGCACATCTAAGCCGTTGATCCTGCGGTCAGCTGCAGTCCTGATAACTTGCAAAACGTTCAAGAACGCTTCAAAGTCTGTTGCTGCTACTGGCGCGACTTGCTAGCTGTACTAGAGTTCTCCGCGCATATTCTTTGTGACCTCTACTGCCACGTCTACACGTTGATCATCATCGCCATATAGCTAGCAAGGGTGTTGAGATTGTCTAATACCCCAGTTTCAAGTCGAATTGTAGCGACGCGCGTTTCCTCAAAGAGAAAGAGCTTTAGACGATATCTTGGAATTCTAGACAAGCCGCGAGAGTGAGACGCCATGTCGCAGAGGTTAGCCGCTGAGGAAGCGGCCTCGTCGTCAGGGCATGAGGAGCAAATCCGAAAGTGACTCCGCAGATATTGGCGTCATCTTAGATTGGGGCCATATATTATATTATAATATTAACTATGTGCTGGCTGTGGGATAGATAATGCTTGAAGAATGGGCAAACAAGGCGCTTACTGGCCACGAAGTTGACATGGGCTGTTAGGGACTCATAATACTTGTTACTTGCACCGTTTTCTCTTCGCGGGAGATGATGACAAGGGCAAGGTGGTTTTGGGGGGACAAAGGTAGAAGCATCGTATTGCAGTTGACGATTGAGCCTGCTAACTACCTGGAGGGAGAGTATCTTTCTTGATCCTTCGCGACGGCTCCGTTTGTAGTTATTTTAGATAATATTGCACCTTACACTGGCGAAGGCAGCCGTGGCAGGCTGAGGTAGGCGTTCAATGTGGATAGAAGAGTTTTGCTGGATTTGCTAGAGCTGGAGTTCAGTGGCTAATATATAGCCAAACTATGTAGACAATTTGAAAGAAAAGGACAGGATGAAAGGCTGAGATAGAAAGAACTTAAGAGTGTAAGCAACATGCTGGGTGATTCTCATGCACCTGACACACCTTGTTTCTTCCTTCTATCTTGATCTACATGAACTTACCCTTTTCTCAGTTACATATACATTCGGTTTACTTATACAGTACTTAGAAGCCCACCCACGGATATAGAGATAGGCCAGGAGGAGGATAGCTCTCAGTCTCAATAAGCTGGCACATAAAAGACAAAAGCAGCATATGACAAACGTATGCGGCTTATGCCATCATGATTTATAACAACTTACATGTAAGATCGTTTTCACAAAACCCCCTATAGTTCTAATAATAAAATACGTACAATAAACACAGGTCCCTTGTTCAGAAAAAGCTTTCGTTACTTATGGGGCCAGAATTTCGACTTCAAACTCCGGAGTCCGCATGCGTCCAACGGGATCCTTTTTGACTACTATCTATGATCATGGAGTGCTGCCAAAACTATTGCTTTCGTACGTCTCCTCTAGTCATTTTGCGAACTTTCCGCCCTAAATCTTTGTATGGATCTCTCTTCTGCTATCACTCTGCTCTGGCAATGTTCTATCTATCTACTCGCTCACTTGAAAAATCTCAGCAAGCAGAGTATACAGATAATGCACACTTGCTCTGGTGCCCTAAAGCGTAGAAAAGAATGAGTGAACAATGTCCTGCACACGCATGGACTATTCATATGCTGCTGCGACCTGATTGATATCTGTGCTTGGGTCTTCAACTAGAGAGATGGAAATCGATTGTTGCGATCTAGCTGTTGTTCGCCTCGTCTCATTGCTGCTGCTACTACTATAACTACAACAGAACCCGAGACAGGGCCGTCGGGAGACAGGCTTTTATTACCTAATACTATATATTACACGACCGAGAAGGCTCTCCGGTATTCAAGGACAAGAGCTTGTAATTGGTAGACTGGGAGGCTCAAGGCAATTGAAAAAAGCGTCAAAAATGTGTTCAAAGCACCGAAATGATACAGCGACCGACCGTCTCCGCATTTCTGGAGAGAATTTTCCGCCCTCTACAGAGAATCTATCGTCTTCGTCTTTTAAACTCTGTTGATATTTGCCTGTCTCGTCGAACTCTGTGTCTGGGTTACCTGTTGAGGTGATTGTGCAGCTACTTAAACGGTCAAAAGAGAATGAAAATTCATAACAGAAACGAAAACAAAGAATATGGTTGTCTATATGGTTATTAAAAGAATACACCTGAGAAGTTTGAGAGTCCTTTTGATTCTTTACATGTTTTCTATAGGCGTTTTCATTGTCTCCATCTTCACTTAGACGGCACTCTTAGCTGGCTGGCCTCTCCCCTCGGCTTTGGTGACTGAACACCCTTTTTGGGAATCTTGTAACACTACTACTCTGCAGGAGAGGGGAGATGACATTCTCTTAGGATGGAATTTTATCGGGAGGTTATCAGTATGTGTTGTATAATTGATGTGACAGGAATGTTGATGGCACTAGGTATTTTAAACCTCGCGAGAATCTCACTTTGTAAGGAATGCCCCCACTCCTGTTCAAAATATCAATATCGATTGTAGCCAATTGATATGAAAACAAAACGGCGGATGTCGCTCATAGAGGAACTCATATTCCCCCCTAGCAGTGTTAGAAAAGCTCCGACATCAGGAACGACTATTAGAACTATTCATGACTCAGAACAAGGGCTTGTGCTTGGCTAAAATCATGAGATCTATAATCTATGATACTAAAGTAAAAACTTGGTTTCCCAGAATGCGGCAAAGCAAAGATATGCATCGACATATCTGCTCTGAAACTCAAGATTGCAAAGACGTACAACAAGCTTGAGATCGCGCAAGGAAGCTCTTGCCCGGAATCATCTGCTTCCACTCGGCATCGGATATAGGTCTTCTGTTTGATCTGATTTCTATATTTTCTCAACGTTGCAAGCTTAGCAGTCCAACAAGCCAACATTGCAAGCCTGTCATCGCAATGCCCATCACCATGTAGTTGAGAAAAAATCCTCGAACGCTGTAAAGATACCATCTGGCTCATCTATTCATCTGCGGAATGGTCGAATCAGGAATCATCCTGCACATATATTGGCCAACCCCGGTCAAGGTCTGTATAGGTAGGACAGCGGCAGAAGATAAATGGGGCCCCTACAACTAACCAAAGCAGCGCATCGACGTCTTCGAACTTGAGGTTTAGATCCTGAAACCGCAGGCAGAGTACTTGTCGATCCAATCCCCAGTGACTTTCTTACACCCAACAACATTGTAATTTCAACAGTGTTTTACACTTCTCGCATCTACGAATTATCATAGGCCGGCTATTAGTAATAGAGTTGACTCTTACCATGTCTTGTGTCTGATAAATTCAAAAGGTCAACAGTAATAACAGCGCCACTGAAGCTAGCATTCATAACTACTATGGAGGTGATTATTCGCATTAAATCAGTCCTAGACTTAGGTAAGTCATTGTGTAGGGCGTTTGGACCGCGCGTCGCAGTTGATTGGACCAGAGCTCATGGAGTCCTTCACGCCCTGGCAGCCATATCGTTCGAATGGCTCAGGACGCCGATGGCAAGTCTTTGGACAAACAGTTCCAATTGTGAACCCACAACTAAAACATCGAATAGGTGGTTTCGGTGTCTTCCATGCCTTTTTTACCTTACAAAACATGGGGACACGACGTGGCCCGGCAGCTTACAGAGCGAGGAGAGACATACTTCCTGATAGTTTCGTAGACAAGGGGAAGTTTCTTATCCTCAACTCCCTAGGATTGGAGTTAAATACATTGGCTGATATTGAGTCTAGAATCGGCCCTTCTAAGGTTTGTTAGTAGCAAGCTGGTGATTAGCTGAGAGTACGTTGTATTCACAACCTCGCGGGTATATCAACATCCAACAACTCATTGGATTGTAGCAACTTGGCAGAGTATCAAAACTCGGTCATTCCTATAGCTGGTATTCATAGGCTGATTCATATATTCCAGCGTTGGGCTGCTATCTCAATGAAAGTGCGATCACCTACCCGGCATACCTAAGGACACAGCCTTCGACGTCCGCTGACACGCCGTATCCCCGGCTAACTAACGGATGACTCTCTGTAAAAGTGGACTTGTAAACGGTTAAATATCTTCTTTGACCCCGGATTATGATTAGTAGTAGTAAGTAAAGGAGGAATTAACTATTACATAGTATGCCGATGATTCAACCGCTGGGCGGCAGGCGGAGGCTAAATTGCGGCTTGAAACGTAGGAGCGAGATTGTAAGTTAACCGAGAGTGAGTGGATATCAAAGCTGATTCGTTTTAGCCAGCAGATTTGTCCTTGGAAAGTTTGATTTTACGATAGGTGAACGGTTATGTACGGCGTTCTAGACTTTTCGGGCTTACAACTTCCATTAGAAGCGGTTGTGATTTCTTTGCGTCATAGTGATAGCCTGGCGAGTGCGTGTATGTGTGTGTGTATTTGTGAAGAGTGAACATGGCAGCAAGGCCATGGTTGTTACATAGACATGGATGCGAATGTAAATAGGTATGAGGCATGGTATTAGCATTGTCCTTGTGCACTTTCTGTGGTAATTCTGCCTCCGTATATGAATATCGGAGGCCGGTTGAATTAATGGTGAGTTTTGTAATTGTCTGTTTCATAGAATAAAACGGTTGAGAGCTCCAGTTTCCGGGAGTTCGGCATCGTTCTTACTGCCGTCAAGCTTGTGGTGTAGCGTCGTTTAATAATTCTCTACATTATCAGAAAAACAACGGATTCGCATAGTTTATCAACCACTGTAGGGCGGTCGGCGTTATAAAGAGGGCAAATATAGCTGAATTGGTTCCAAAAGTAACCCGGCAACGCCACCTACACCATTTTTCATCGCATCATCAACAGAGTTTGAAAAATGGCTCGCTATGCAGCTGAAGACTGTTAGGAGTTCGACGTCTGACATAGGCAGCTTCAAGTAATGGTTGATAAAGAGACAGGTTTGACGGAGAAGAGGTGTGCGTTACGAGTTTCATATGGGCTTTTGATAGATATAAAACAGTCAACTGACCCCAACGAGGTAGAATCCCCTGCTGAGACATTGCGGGAAGTTGAAGTCATTGACTGTGAATCCCCTAAACTGCCACACTATTAACACAAAGCAACTTGAGGAGGGGTTCTGGAGGCACGCTGGGGGCATGTTTTGACAAGCTTCCTAGTCGACATCGTCTTGCAAGCGCCTCAACTTAACGTCTACCCACCGCTATCTGCTAGTATTAGCCTCGTTTACTCGCCTCTCGATGTTTTATAGAGTCCCGGTCAGCAACGGTGCCAAAGAGCCAATCTCAAGCAGCTGCTCATATCATGAAAAACCAAGAGCATTGAGTCTGAGGGTTTTTGCATTTGCGTCTGTTCTTCACGTAACCAATGGATTATGCCTCCCAAGCAACTAGACATAGTACGGTGGAGGCAAGTACTTGCATCCTGCGTGGTCCAAAAACTTGACAACTGGAATACCATTATTCTGTCCGCGACCACGCCAGGTCCTTCGGGCGATGAAGGCTCCAGATTTTGTCACTATTATGAGCGGGGATCAGAACCAGCGACCCTGAAGCCATTATTCAGTATTTGGAAATGGCAGTTACCAAATTAAAGCGAGTAATTTGCAAGGCTCACTCAGTAATCGGAGATAGCGTAGAGACCTCCAAATTCGGTACACGGAACTGCAACGGCTGTCTACAAGACCAGAGATCTATCATCATGCCTCCGCTGGCAACAGTAGCTTTTGCATCAGCTTGTCCGACAGCTTAAAATGTCAAAAGGGGCAGCCGAGCGCATATAAACGCGTTTGGGAGTCCGGAAGCCATTAAGAGACGGCGGAGAAGCGTAAATCATATGTCCTTCCCATATTGCGAGCATGCGTGTGGTTGGAGTCAGCATTACGCCACTCATCGAAGACAATGGACTCGCGTCTGGGCTGCCTGGTACTGAACGGGGTACTTTGCACTGATAACAAGTCTGCATTTATATCATCCCAGCTTGCTGGCATTGCCGCGTCCAGAGAAGACCTCTAGACGTATGAAAATTGCAGTAGCGGACACTGCTTCTCTGAAGATCCCCTAAGCCACAGCGCCGTTTTACTGGGTCTGTCTGGGGAGGGTCTAGGTAGGATCGTTTGGGGCACTTGATCAGGTCATCAGAGGCTGAAGCTCAACTCAGCAAGAAGAATACGGCTGCCGATGTCACGATTGAACAATTAAGTCGCTCCGGCCTCGTGGTGGTAATAAAAAAAAAAAAACACTGTTCTGTATTCGGAGATCTTAATGTGTCTGTGCCTTGGAGTGACTGGTTGTTACAATCCATCAACCTGTAACTAGAGGGGACAAGGGGACCGGGAGAGGGGGAAATGGGTGGGCTGAGGCAGACTTGGATAATGAACGCCGTGATGCCAGAGACAAATGACAAGGGCAACGCCACTTGGCGCTTTCCCATCAATCTTGATCCCTGAAAGCAGCCAAGCATCCCTTCGTCCCTGATCAAACTATTGTACCAAGTGTGCTGGGGTTGCCCCTTTCAACTCTGCGGAATATCAAGGAGCCGCAGTCAAGGCTAGCTGAGACCCATGGAATCTTGAAGACTGAGGAGTTCGACAGGGAACAAGCGCATCAACCTTTCGTCAAGGCTAGAAGGGGCAATAGGAGGGGTCATGTCGTCTAACAATCTAGTATGAATAAGGCATCAGTATCAATCCACAAGCGCCCACACCATCATTACCTAGATACCATTATTCACTCGTGGTTGATTACCGGCTCGCGATCTCTCCATGGTCGCCTTCATATTAGTCGTGTGCTTCGTGATTTCATGATCCTCCATATCTGGCTTGTGCGGACGCTTTGAAATAGATTGGACGGGTAGAATGATAGCGCATGGCAAAGTTTTGTGGAAAGATGCATATCTAGAGAGGCATATCGACTACGTAGACGATGGCATATAGCGGAGCTCATGGAAAAAGATTGGGATGGTCGACTTTGTCAAGGGGGACAGCTAGTAGGTATACCGAAAAGAGGCGAAGATGTGTCTTGTTGTTGATCTAGACCAAGAGGATATTGGACCTGATCAATCGTTAATATGAGTCCAGGAGACGGCATCAAGGAAAGGGGTCGAGTTCAATAAGTACCTTACATCTCTCAGTCGCGACATAGGACTTGACATCGTGTCTCAAGCAGCGCCACTGGTACCGAGATAGTGGGTGAGTAAAGCGACGGTGGAAAATGCCTCGTTAAATGAAGTCGGGTGTGACTGGAGAGAGGTGGATTGTGTAGAGCGACGCCGTGCGCTTGCTGGGTTTGTGGGAGGCATAAGTACTAGGTTTTCAGGAGAGTTCCCTTGAAGCAGAGCGGATTCTGGGGCGATCCAGGCGGGCAAAGGTGGGACCAGCAACCAGTACGGGAGGTTGTCTTGGATTACAAGAGAGATCGGCAACTGAATTCAGTGTAGAGCATGTGGGCTGCCTGCAAGGTGAAGTAGAATCGATGTGAAAACGGATCTGAGTAGTGACTGTTATATCAGGCTGTGTGCGCGTGGAGTATGGCAGAGCAAGGAATCAAATGCTTAGATGATGCGGTACCTTATTAGAAGAGTTCGTGGTGGCGATGGGAGGCCTGGTGCGGTGGAGGTGGAGTCGTCGATAAGCGGAATGATATTGTTCTTGAAGTTCTTGGTCTTAGCTGTTAGAAGAGTCTTCTCATTAGGCTAGACACTGACAAATCTTTTGATGAAAAGGCATGGACAACGGATGTAGTGGTGGTGGAAAATATTGGGGGTACGAACGTCGGGGCGAGAAACAACAAATGGAAACAGGGGTTACTGGTCCATGGATTCGGTAAAAAAGAAAGATAGAGAGAGGAAGATGGAGGAAGACGGAGAGGGGGAAAAAAAAAAGGAAGAATGGAAGAGAAAGAGAGAGAGAGACCGTGATGTCGCTGTTGGGTTTGGATTCCGACATGATTTCATATTCGGATAAATACGTACCGTACATCAGGCCCAGACCAAGACCTGATAAGATAACTTGCCATGCAATCTTACCTAATACAAGTTCCCTGAACAATTGAAAGAATTATTCTCGCAGTAACAACCATAGGAACGTAAGATTTACTGGTAGTGTAGAGCACACCTGCGTCCCTGCCTTCTAGGGAGCACCCGACTGCCTTCAACGTCAATCTGCTTGCCGATTGGCCGACTTTTTTGATTGGCTGAAAGACAAAGTACGTATCGTGTATGGAGTACAGGGTCCAGGCACGTAGTGTACTCCGCTGCAAGAGGCAAGAGCTGGGGAGTTCGATAGAGATCATGTACCCATCAAGTCACTGACCCACCCAGCAGAGTTTACCGATTGGTTTTGTAGGATTTTCCGGCCCGCGCCATACACCCAGCAGGCTCGCCGGAAAAACGGAATTCTCGGAAAAGCAAAGTCGCTGGTACTTGTCTCGACTCTCTGGACTTGCCTCAAAAACAAACATCCACTTGAATCTTTCCTTACATAATACATCAAACTCTCGCAGTAGTAAGCAAGCCTCACCGAACCCCGCCCCGCTTAACTTCCTCAAATCCCTTGCCTGGTGTGGATGGGTAGCAGCAACCAAGGTAGTCGCAGTAAACCACTAACATTCATTATTGAAGCTCGACATCATTCACAGAACACCACAAAGCATCACCACAGAAAACCACCACAAAACACCATCACTCAACGCGACCGTCACCGTTCTTCAACCACGGCAGAAACCAAAACACCACAAATCACACAACAAGACTACCACCGTTCCTGAACCACGGTCCACGGCAGAGACCACCCCCAGCACATTTCCAAGATCTCAACGCCGACAAATGCTTCTTTCAACCAACCAGTTACCATAAACCTTATATGGAGAACCACACGCAGACCAGGACGACCCTATGCCGCCTTCCTGTCGAGATCAAACAAGCCATTGCTTCCGCTGTCGTCAGCTCGACACTGCCACCCCAATCGCCGCCTCCACCTGACGGGCTGCGTGACCTGGCCGCGCTGGCCGTAACTTCTCGCCTATGGTACGCAGTCGCAAACCCGTTGCTTCACATTACAGCTCTGGCCCTCGATCTGTTGGGCACTCACCCGAGAGACCACCTAGAAACCGTCGCTTACAAACATGGCGCTGTTCGGCTGGCCAACCTGATCAACTTCTATGGAGAATTTACTTCTCAAAAGTAGGCATACCGTTCATTTGTTATCGCTCTTGACAAGCTATGCTTGATACTGACCAGCACCGTGTCCAGCCAAACCGCATCCAGGCGTGAGTCGCTTCTCCTATGGGCCATTTCCTCTCGACGCCATGACCTCGTACGTCGGTTACTACTACACGTTCCAGAACCGCTACTTGCCGTTATTTTCGACTCACGTCTTAGCGTTTCCTGGGAATGCACTTCAGGTACCCATTACCCAGACCCAAAGACTGCGCGACATGTCCAGTATTATGCGACTCCTCTCCACGCCGCCGCTCGTGTGGGCGACGACGAACTGGTCGAGTCGATGCTCCGCCGCGGTGTCAACGTCGACGCCGAAGCATGCCTGCCCTGTCTATGCCCTTCTCCACATTCTCGTATCTTGAACGACTCTGACCCTTTCGAGGAAGTCCTCGCTACTCCTCTGCACCTTGCGCTGGCCCACGGCAAGACGTCGACGGCCAAGTTACTCATGGTCCATGGAGCACTCTGGGATCGGCCGGGATTTGTCACAGGTCCTTCCGGCGGCGTAACGAGTCTGCACATTATGGCGGCGAACGGTGCCACTCAACTGATTAACTGGGTGGCCAACTCGCCCCGCCATGTTCTGTGCAGGAACGGCTCACTGCACGACTGGCCGGATGCCAACGGCTTCTCGAGTTTGCACTATGCGTGCTTAGCATCCAGCAAAATGAGTGAAGAAGAGGGAACTGGCCGACAGAGTGCCCGCAAGCAGGCGTGGCGACTTGTATTGGCTCTGGGCCGCCTAGGCGCAATACTAGACACGCGAAACGAACAAAGCGCACAACGGCGACTCGAAACCGAGAAACGGCGCCTGGGAAGCGCTGTTCAGAACTGGTATGAGACAAACAATTCAGAGTCTGCGTGGTTATACCGAATCTGTCACTGGCACAGGGACATGCGTTATTTCGAATTCTCCCGTGATGAACCAATCGCATTTGCAGAGTCGCGTGGCAACTGGCTTCTGAGCCGGGCGCTACGGTCCCTGGCTTTGACCCCAGGAAGGTAGATTCGAGCAATCAGAGAAACATCTGGATCGTTCAGAAAGGTAAGTATCTAACTGGTCATAACGTAAGTTTGGAGCAGATTTCATTCGATGCACGAAAGTGGCCCGATAGCTAAGGAGGGATTGTAGACAGCGCATCTTTGGCAGTTTCCACAGGAATCAGTGCATTTTTAGTGGTCTGCGTGCAGCATCCGAATGTGTGTGAATCTCCTTGCAGGCCGAGGCCTCATCAGAGAAGAGACTAGAGGTCGCGAGGAGAAGACGCTTAACAAAGCAGTGTGTTGACAACAATTTCGACACTTAACGGGAGCAGAGGCAGCTATCAGTGTAAGGTATGGTATGTCTACCAGTGTACTTACTGAACTATTTAGTGATGGACCCTTTCAATGTGTAAGCAAGCTAACACTCCTAGGGCTAAGGCTCTTCTCGTATTAGTCTGCTTTGGCGCCACTCTCAATAACGAAAACACCCAAAGATTGTTGACTGATGCCAACGACGACAACCGCCGTCAGTCCCAAACTCATTCAACAAGATGGAAGATTCCCAACCAAGTCTTCAAGATGTCGGGTTTTGGTAGAACAAGCTACTAATACGACTGCATTTTCTCGCTCAACTTCGAAAAATCCAAAGTACTCATCAGTATTATTCGGCCAAGCATCCCCATTGCAACTCCGAGATTCCGACTACCTCAGTATCCCATCACTGCAGAAGCGTCAACAAGACGAAAAGAAAGAATTACGCTCATCAGGCCAGTTACCAAGATGCTCTACAAAATATGAAATCTACCTCACCCAACCACATCGCCAACTGTATTTAAGACAACAGTCGGCAGCCCCGACCATCCTGTGTAGCCCGAGATATTTTACAGACGCGCCTGCGGTGAAGACCGGAAAAAAGCCTTCTTGGAGGGGATTGATGAAGAGGTCGACGGAGGCGGACTTACAAAGCTTCAACCACACATGAGCGGAGTTCATCTCGCCGGAGATGTCCATAAGGTGCATACAGGAGGCAAGTTCTGTAATGAAGACCTACAAGCCCAGCGAAATGTGCGAGGTTCATGATAAGGGTTGGTACCTTGATACTCGCTGTGACTACAGCTCTCTCTCCTTTGTCACTGTAATTACCTAGGGCGGGTGTTTGATATGGGAAGAGGGACATATTAGCAGGGGATAGTGGGTTGGATTCGTAGACAATAATAGACTTCGACCCTAGCTCGACACCTGGACATAGATGTGAGAAGGCACAAGCAAGCATATCGGGCAGAAGAGCATGAGTATTCTCCGTATTCAAGAAGTAACTTATATAAAGACCGCCAGGAAAGTCGCCTCTTTTAAAATCTTTTCATTTTCGTGAGGGAAATGTGGAAATATCTTGTGTATTCTTTTTTGATGCTCTGATAACCTCAAAGCCCAAGTGCAAAAGACCGCACTCTTATTCATGAACCTACCCCTGATTGAGTCTGAAAGCCTCCGCATGGACTGTAGACTGAAATAGGTCCTTGGCAGTCTGTAGCTCCTTAAACTCATTGAACTTGATGCGTTCGTGAAAGTCCGTCGATGATGTCTGTATCACCGTCGACTTATGACACAAAGGTCGGCTGTGCTCAAGCAAATTTGACCAAGTTCAATTAGCTGCCATGTGTCTTGCTCATGCAAACATTGAGGCTGACACTAGCCCTTGCGTGAAGGTAACAGGGAAGAAATAGATGAATCAGCTTTATTCACCTTGGAAATTTCTCTCTAGAGTACTCTCCCAACCACATGTCTTTAATAGAACACAGGTCGGCCCCTGCATGATTTTCACAACCGGGAGTATCTCCGTCATCGTTCAGTATCATCAATGGCGGTCCCAATCGCCGAGAGAAGGCCCAATGCTCGATGCTGAATTAAGTTTAGAGCGTTCCCCGGAGAGAACAGGGCTCAAAGCCAGCTTTCTCAATACTTTCCCTGTTTTTCTGCGATTGGTGCTCTTTTCATTATGCGGATTAGCTCTGGTATCATCTTCACTCCTTTTGAATGCCATTATGTGAGTGTATTTCGACAGTCGAATGATCTACTATCACTATGGTTGTTCAGGAGCAAACTATCAATGTCACCGCATACACTGAGTCAGCCAAAATCACTCTACATAGTTGATGGTACGCACCACCACCTTGACGATTTGTGAAAAACGACGGTCGAGAAAAGAAAAAAGGCCCGCCTTTCAAAGAAACATCAGCTCAAAATGTAGTACTTCTATAGAGAGAGACCATTCATAATAGAGTGGATTTTGCGATAGATCGAAAAGACAAGAAATACGCGAAAAATTAATTTCAGGTAAGGGAGCTATGAAGACAATGACCATAGCTTCAGGGAATTACGGACAAGCCGTACTAGCTAGGATGGGGTCTATCGTAGCAACTAGCCCGTGAAATTAAACTGCTACTGCTGCTTATGATTGAATTTGGTTTTCTGTCTTGACCGACATCGTTCCTCTGCGTACCCTTTGAAGATTTATTTGAGTGCCCGAGAACCGCCCTAGGTCTCGAAAACGTTGTTTTCTTTATACTGCGTCAATCAAAGAGTTGTTGGAGCGGCAGTCCTCGGAATGTGACTGACAGGGATGAAGCCTCACCAAGTGGCTCGTTGACACTTCGAACCAAACAGAAATGTGTCGGCGTGGGATTGCCCTATGCTTCAGCACCCGCTTCGTCGTGAGGTCCCTGGTAACCTTGCCACTGCGACTTGGCCAAAAATCTCTCTGTTTCTCGTTACTCGGTAAGCTACCAAACTTAAACTTAGATATGGAAGTAAAATCGATGTGAAAACCGTTGTCAAGTCGTTCACGCTAATAGCGGCAGAGTGTGTGGACCAAGACGGCGATCAGAAAGTCACTAGCAAGCTGTTAGTTTTCAGGGGCAGACCTGCTAGCAAACTGTTGTCTCAGCTGAAGTGGGCAGAGAGCCTTGCGATGTAGCCAGGAAAAGACGTTGAGTGAAAGCAGTGTTGTAGTCACAAAGAAAGGCAAGGAGGAGCATGATAATCGTGTTTCTAGAGAACTCAATGTGCGAATGATGTACGACAAAATAACCGAAGACTTCATTATCGGAAAATAGATGGAAGACCTTACATAATTTTGAATCATGAATGTAGAAAAAGCAGCGGCATTGAGAGCAATACCGCAATCATTGTTTGAGGATGGCCAAGTTTCTGTCTACTGGTAGCTAAACCTGGCCCCAGACGCTGGTTCTCAGAACATATCTAAGGGGAAAACCATCATCTTGTCAAACAAACATAGCCAAATCGTGAGACTAAACTTTTTGTAATTTTGGTAGCTGTTCAAAAACCATGAGTAATAAGCGCCAGACTCACTCTGACTTCAAAGGGAATAGAGCAAGTTCTAAGCCAAAATACATAACATATTACGTGCTAGGCTATGCAGTTTGCAGTACTTACTCACGGTCTAACCTATCACAGTATCTGTTGAGATTCAGTTTAACAAGATCGTGAACCCACTAGAAGAAGAACTTTCTGTGCAAGTTGACATCTTAAGTAGATTACAGGAGCCCTTTGGTAGTCTTTTATACTGAGGGTGAGTGTCTTGATGAGAATTTCAAAGGTAACGCGAGGATCTTGGTAATGGTTGTTTTGGGTCCGCACTTAAATGCCCAAATGGCTACACAACAAAATCCTAACAACATAAACTGGTATCACACCACCGGGAGATTATTTGCTAACAAAGACAAGTAGCTAGCAAGCGACACTATCGTTTGCTTATAAGCAGCCAAATTGTCTCCTATTAGAGTAAAAGGCTAACCTGACCCCCTTAATCGCCAACCAAATCAGTCAAAAGCATCTTTGTAAGTTAAAGCAGAGTCTGCATCAGACAGGGTCCATCTAATGTTTAGGAGGAATATGCCGAATAACCTGTGATTATGGAATTCTGCTTTGCATACCTGAAACGACAAGATAAGTTAGGCAGAGGAGCCGGGTTACCTAGCACAACCCTCATGAGCCTAAGCGCCAAGTAGAAGATATCCACCTAAGATCTGACTATTTGATCTCTTCATTACGCGTTCAGGCGCATTACATACCCCTTGAGGCCGTCATAAGGTTCTTAGTATGAGGAAAACCCGCTTACTTCAAAGTCGCAAAGTCCCATTAGATAGCAACTTTAAGGAGGATTGAACGCATAACGTACAGGCTAATCGCGGGAACTACGTCAATATTTACTTCGAATGTGGCGTGGACCCCAGTGGCGGCGGCAGTAACAGCAGCAGTACTATTGGTCTTCACGCATGTAACACATTGGAACGGCAAAATACATCAATCTACTTGCTACCTTGCAGGAAGGAAAAGAAATTACATCTAGTACGAGTGATGACAGGCCATGACGGTAATGATATGGGAAAGAAAATCATTCTACGTCTTGAGCAGATCCATCACTTGCGCTATAAGTCACGACAGGAGCTAGGAACAAAGAAGCAGCAAGTCAAGTATGTGTAATTTGGTTTGGATTTGGAAAGACCTCATCAATCTCAACAGACTTGTTTCCCAGCAGCCAACATTGAAACGTGACTAGCCAAAAGTTTGTATATCATATTTCTTCGTCTCCTCTCAGAAAATGAGTTATAATTTAATCATATACCGGGATTATGTTAGTAATAATGGCGAAACCCATAAGACAATTTGTCTAAAGAGCAATAACTCTGTCTCATGAATGATACTTCTTAGCAACCTACACGAGTCGCCCTCTGAGTAGCTACTGATGCTCGATCCACAGCCACAGTGTCATGCACCAATGTAATGCAAGGTGATTCTTAGCAGATGGCCAAACTGGCCCTAGGGATCTTGAACGATGCTATACACAAAAGGCATGATGAGGGTCTTTGGTAGCTTGATATCAGTCAGTTCTGACTCTTTCACGCCCAAAAGCCGCTCGTCAGGTTCAAGATTACAAGAATCTTCGAGGCTGACATCATTCGTGCGAGGTTGTCAACATACCCATTGCGACAAAGACGGGCAAACATCGGGCTGGGGAAAGTGACAGAAAGACTGGTAAAAAGAGAGCGACGAATCTTGAGAGGTTTCTCAACAATGTAGCTGTGAATACGAAATTGATACCGCCGAATCTGTCACTCTCCTTTCGTCGAAGCGTGGTTACCACTGTGGAAAGTTAAGGACTAAAGAACACGGAGTTACTGCCTTCTGCGTCAGCGCAGCTCTTGGAGAGTCGTCACGGCTCATGATTCATGGACTCTTCTGCCGCTGATTGAGCCTCGGACTGCTGGAGAACATGGACTGATGTATTAAGTTACTATGTCGTACGAGGGTGCGAAGGGGACCTTTGGTTCGATTTCCGGAGGGTAAACAGAACAGCAATTCCTGGTGCATGCAATATGAGCTTATCATCGCTGAATTTACAGTAATGTATGATATATCGGCCGAACTCTGGCTTCTTCGCACACTCCCTGACACGACGGAAGAAGTGCGGTAGCAAGAATTGGGAATATGTCAAAGAGAAGCGCTGCGGAACGGTCCAGAAAAGTCCTCTCTTTGCACCTCCCGGTTTACCTTGTCAATGTAACGCGGAATTAGAGTTGTCTCTGCCCTGCCATGGTCGTCTATCTAACACGCTGTCGGATATCATACAAAAAAATGATGCCTACACAGATCCAGAGCAGCGACGGCAGTAGATGCCGACTATGTAAATTACGCTGAGCACTCCAGCCTGTAAAATGAGGATGTGCGTGGAATGCTCACTATGGATGTAAAAAGTAGTGTCCGACTTATTTATTCACTTATTTACTCGAAGGCGGGGGGCTAGGTTCCTCAGGGAATGACGAGTAGCTAAAGGAAAAAGACTTAGAAGCCAAGAGGTGATCAGAATAATACGTCTCGGAATCTGAAGCAGGAGGCCAGCTAGCTTCTCAGACCTACCCCGAGCAGTATGCTTCTTCCGAGTCCAGCGATGGTCACTGCCCCTCGTGTGTCTCTTAGTCCCCTTTAGGAGATGCTCAACCACTGGCAGTGGCTCTATTCATGACTTTAGCTGACAATGAATGCTGCCCAGCAATTGCCACTGCATTCAAAACAGCCCAGAAGCTTACATACGAAGAGAACTGCAACTCCTATGGAGGTTCGACCCAGAAGAACTTCGGCTTAGAGAAGCTGACAAGCACTCCATGATGTTTATACACATTGAAAGAAGAGTAAGGTTGTAAGATATCAACGAGTATAAAACAACCAATGGTAGAAAATCTACGTCAAAGAGACAGCTCGTCACTTCTTCTTCCTCTACCTCTATTCCTATCTTTCTTTGTGGGCCCAAAGCAGGCGCAAACAAGATGAATTAAATGACAAATAAGCTCGCCGCACCGTGAACAGTAAAGGCACGGGAAGAAACTGTTTTCCTCCTTAAGATTCCCGCTGTCGTCATAGCTGATCCATTCTCGATGCGAATGCCCTCTCGGACGTAGCCATAAGCATAGTCTATACTTAAATGCGCTATAGAATCCTGGAGACGATTCGCCTGTGGCGATCGCCCTTTTCTGCCGAGGTGGACAAAACACAGAAGAGGGACAATATTGGGACCAGAAGCAACCAAAGAGTCACCGCTGCAGCCATCATTCTCGTTAGCGACATGTTCGCTATTGCAAGTAATCTCGAATATAACTATTGTCTTTGTTGCCCAAAACGATGCTGTTGTACACACTAGAGGACAAATCACTGGTGACGGTAACGTCGTTTGCACCCAAAAGTCAACCTCCGGCATGGCAGTAGCCAATCTCTTGTACGTAACATTCAAGAGAAAGCGGGTGAAAGATGCACCGCCATGACAAAGTAAACAAATCGGAAAGCAGACGCAGACGAAGGTTTAGAGGCGAGGTATGAGTAACAACTGTACCTGATATCAGCAAGTAGAAGGATGATTTTGCTGAGGGCCGGTAACAAGAGCCAGATAATCTCTGGACCGAATGTCCCAGCGAGAGAATTGGCATGCTCCTACACTCATATTCAGGTACTCAGATTGAAGTCGGCTAGTTGCCTGATGACAGAGTTGACTCACAGTGGTGCGGGAACAGATGAGTTCCAAAAGCTGAACGGCGAGACCACCTCTTCAAACTCGATCCAGTTTCGTGACTTCGCACTGAATTTCGTGATGAACTACTTATGGTAGTAGCGAATGTTGAATTCTACGTTATTTTCGCTGCGAGGTATTATAATGTCGGCCAGGGGGGTTGAATAGTAGATTGAGGGGTTATTAAAGCCTACTCCATCGTGGAAGCGCCTATAGCGGGACTGTTAATGGTCCTGCGGTTCAGGGCTCACTTGCTGGTCGTATGGTCAACCTTGAGGATGGTAGAACAATGGCACAGAAAAGGCCGGCGTAAATGCATAATTTTAGTCAGGCGCCTGTAATGACGAAGAACGTTTCTGACAGCGCAAAGGAAAGACACCACCCAATAGCGTGGTGCCTCCTATAAGCTTTGAAGTCGACGGCAACACGAAATACATCCTGCCAGCAGTCATTTAACAGTGTCTGTTTGTCTGAGCTTTCTCTAGAACGAGATAGACTTTATAGCGGGAGGCTTTGCCTTCGAAGTGTGTACAGGGCTTGCTAAGACGGGAATTTCAGTTTCAAAGCTGATAGAGAGTCAGATCAATTCGGTTAACCTTGGGAAGAAGAGTTTGAACAGGGATTCGTATCATGCTTTAGGAGACGGCAGCTAAAGGGAGAAAAGGGTGAAAGACGATGTTTGATATACCCTAGAATAATGATGTTAATTACCTACATAGACTCACTGCATCCACCAAAACTCTGAAAGTTTTCGTCAATGTCTTCTAATCCTTGCGCAACGAACGGACTTGCGGTTGGCTATTTACAGTATGGACCTCATATTTGATGGTTGACTCTGAGAATACAAAGCCATTGAAGTCTTATTTATCACGCTGAAGAGTATTGAGGCGTTGTTCGACAGTTGGTTCAAAGATTTTGAAGGGCGACACTTCCTACTTAATTACTCTTGTGGTATGTATGAGCAACTATTTATTAAATGTTTATTGATGTGACAGGCATATGGGATTTTTATTTATGCCCTCCTCCGTGGATGCTGGCAGTTGAGAGAGACAAGTGCTTTAATCTTCCCACAAAGACAACAGTACATCTTATTTTTCTTAATGTGACAGCTGTTCTGTTTCTCAGCCAACGCTGGTAACAGTTGTTAGTTTTACTAAATAGGCTGAGACGCAATACGCCTTCAAATGTCCTAGCAATGATGCCCTCGAATTATGAATTACTATTTCTCAATCTTTTGATTCCATTCATGTATAGTAGTTGGAGGTAATAATTGAGAGACATAGTGACAATACGCTAACAAGTCTTCCGTATTATCACACACACACACATTTATTTTCACACATTAATCTTCAAAGAACCTAAGAAACCGTCAAACAAAGTAAATATAAATTTAAAGAAAACTACAAGAAAAGAAGAAAACAGAGAAAAGAAAACAAAACAAATAACACCAGCCATGCCCAGCAGAAAGGTTCTTGTCAGGACCTATGCCCACGTCCACGCCCCCGTCCACGCCCACGCCCACGTCCACGACGATGACCACGCCCACGCCCACTGACAACATTAACATGTGCTTCTCGATTTTCTCCATGAGAGCTGGAGTTGCCACTATTGCTACTGCCACTACTGCTGCCGCTGTTCCTAGCATTTTGTGCTGCAAACCGCTGCATCAACCTTTCCGCTGTATGCCGAGCCTCACGTGCGATGGCGTTTCTCTGTGCCAAAGTGAAGAAAGCCTCACCACGCTGAAGGCGGGTGGCAGTGGAGGTTTCGATGCCCCGAGAGACGGCTGAGATTGTTGCCTCGACCGATTGGTAGGGCTGCGGCGGGTGACGGCGTCGAGGAAGGGGCACAAACACCGCCTCTAGGGCAGCTCCTTGTAGACCCAGCTCGTCGGGCTCTTCGGCGCCGGGGGGTAGGACAAACGGCGGTAGGAGATCCGCTTGCTCAGAGCTACGGTCGCTGCGTGAGGGCATCTCGTTATCATCATCGCCGTCGTCATGGTCGCCGGGGCCGATGTTGAAGTCGTCATTTAGAGGCGCGCCCAACCAACCAACCTCATCGACGTTGTTGTTATCGTCGTTGTCGTCATCTTCGTCTGGGCCAATGCCAAAGTAGTGCTCTATCGGCCTGCCCATCTTTCTGATGTCATCGTCGATGCTGCGGAGGAGATCGCTGGCGTGGCGGAGGATGTCTTCGCCCGGCACCAAGGACACAGGCTGCTGGTCAGGGGGACTGACGACAGGCTCGCCGTCGTGGGTGGCAAGGTCCTGCGGCGTAAGAAAAGCCTCGGAGTTGTCGATGCCGGGGTTGATGTCAAGGTCGAGGCCGAGGTCGAGTTCGAGATCGACGTCGAGGTCGAGGCCGAGCAATGGCGGCGGGCCTTGGGAGTCTCGGGCGGAGGCTGCGCGTACGGAGCCAACTCGAGCTCCGAAAAGAGAATCATCGTCTTGATGCTCTTGTTCCACTTGTCGACTACTCTCTTGCTGCTCTAGAGCCACGCGGACCTGGCGTAGGCGTGTCTCGAGCTCGGTATGGAAAGAGACCGGGATCGGCGCAGGGGCGGGAGGTGGAGGAGGCGGAGGAGCAGGTGGAACTGGAGCCAGGGCCGGAGCCAAGACCGGGGCCAGAGCCGGTTGGATGAAGTCAAAACGAGCAGCTCGAATGACATGGCGCGTTAAGTAAACATTTCCTTGCATCGCAAGATGCAGGACGCCGGCCGGATGAATGGCAGGCGGGCCCATCCACAGACGCGGAAGCCAGTCCCTTCCCATGCGACCAGACACAAGCCTCGAGAAGGCAAGCATCTCCGTAAGAAGAGACGCAGGGAGATCGCCGGGGGGCCGGAAAGCAGGCGGACACCACTGGCCATGCGGCCACAGGTCATTCAGATCGCGGAGGGCAGCAGCAGCACGAACATCTCCGGGACGAGTCACGGCGGCGGCGCGCAACTCCACGTCTAAGAGACGGGCTTCACCCTCAAGATTGGTGAGGAGGATTGCTGAGGCACGAGAGGCACTGGCAGGGCTGGCGGCGGCGGCGGGAAGGATGGTCTGGTCCACATAGCGACGAACGCTCTCGGTCGTAGGGGCACTTGTATATGGAAACGTCTGAACAAAATCCTGCATCACCATATCATTAGCCAACGTCGAAACGATCGGGTGAAGAGGTATAATGTACTGGATCGGCTGGTACAGGTGGACGCGGGCGAAGATTGTGTTGCTGCTGCTGCTGCTGCTGCTGCTGATTGTTGATGATGTTGTTGTTGTTGTTGGCCGACATCGTGGAATATTGAAATATGGTTGCTGAAGAAATAAAAGAAGAGAAGCAAAAGTCGAGAGGTTTTTTGAATTAAGAGAAAAAGAAGACGTAGCCAAAGACTCAAGAAATTCACAAGGAAGGCGCGAGGGAGGAGTCGAAAGTGAAAGAAGGCAGGAAAGGGCACAAGTACTGTGATATAGCGTTGAAGGCTTCACATAAATGAGTACCAATGTCGTCCGCAGTTGGTTAAACGTGACCATTTGGACGGCAAAAGCAGGCACTAACGATGAAAACAGAACTATAGGAATCATGGGTACTAATAGATTTATTAAAGAAGGCATGCAAATGCGTCTTTTTACAGAGAAAGTGTCACAGTTCTTCCTGCTAGCACGCGGCTACAACAGACAGGAGTCGGAGCCGTGATAAGAACAGAGATGTAAACAGGACAGTACAGAAGTCAAACGAACGGTCACAAGGCAATCAACAACGATGAATTGATAAACGTGGGTATAAGCAGTTTGTTCTTCTATTAACTGAACCTACTGATGATGATGCTGTCGAGGGTGTCACCTTATATATCTTGAAACTTCGGTGCAATACTTGTATATGTGGTCTGTAGTTTACCTCTTGCCTAGGCCCCGATCCTCCCGCCTGTAAAAACAGGGTGAGAGAGATTTGAGAGCCCTGTCTGACTTGTGATTAAGCTGGATGTGTTGAATACAAAGGGTAAACCGCTTCGTAGACCTGCTTGTGGAAAGATACTGACTTTAGGAAGGCCAGGGTTGAAGGACGGTTTGAAAAGAAAAGCCCAGGAACGGCGAGTAGAGAAGACACGCCCATGTACAAGGTCGAGGCGAACTTTTCACGCAAGGACAGTCTCAAGTATCATATTTCGTGGAGACCCGGATTACGTCGTAAAGTACTATGACACATATGCTTAATCGACATTATCAGTGATTATCATCATCATAGCACATAATGTTTAATAGTCCGTTTTCAAATATCTTCCAGCTCTTCTCCCCAATCATCATTGTGGTGACCGACGTCAGGCACGGGCGGCATCAACTAGGAACAAAACGGCTTGTATTCTCTAAGTGAGCGAGCGGAGCGAAGGACGCTTAAGAATACGGTCGCTGGAGCGAGGTCACGTGACCTCGCGGCCGAGACGCGGCAGAGTGGGTCCGGAGGCCCGGAGCCAGCACGACACACCCCCCCAGACGGCGCGTAGTCGTCTGGAAAACCGCGCCTCGAGGCCATATCGCTACTATCGCCTAGATACAAGATTATGAGGCTATTCAGAGCCTCTTGTGAATATATATATATAACAAAAGAGAGGTGTTGTTGTATTCGCCTCGGTCTTTGTGCTCGAAGTGATGTGAATATGGCGAAATTCGCCCTTGCGCGCCGCCTGGCGCAATAATCGCACTTTCCTTTATTCAACCGTCGTACTTGCCTCTTATTATTGCCAGTTGAATTTTCTGAAAATCCTGCCTTCTGATTGGCCCACAACGTGGGTTGCCCATCAGTTATTATTTCCTCTGCCCGTTGACTCTTCTGCAGCGGTTCCGGCCGTGGCCGAAGCGGCTGGTCTCCGTGCTGCCATTGACAGCCTTGTTGGAGGACACTTGCCGGCGGCTGTTCTCCCCGCGTACAACGTCCTGATGGACACGTACGCGGCCTCCCTCCGAGGTCGTTAAAAGAGCCCGCCCTACGGGGCGTAAGTACGCTTGCTTTTGCTCCTTTGGGAGCGTATCATGCTTCCTGGCCAGGGGCCAAGTCAAAATTTAACTTTCGGCCTCCGGGCCAGCATTGCTCGCGCGCACCTGTTTCTCTTCGCTTCTTGTGACTTGTGCCCGAATGTCTTGTAGGTTTAGAAGTGCCCTGAAGTGTTCGAACTTCGCTCGGGAGAGTGCTTTTGTGAGACCGTCTGCTGGCATCTCGTCGGTAGGCATATATACCACGTCGAACGTCTTCTTGGCATACTCTTGGCGTAGCCACATGTTCTGTATATCAACGTGGCGAAGGCGCGTTGAGATGCGTTCCTTGTCGCCTACTACCAGGCGAATCGTTTGGCGATTGTCACAATGGATCTTCCATACGTCTCCGAGGTCTAGTTCAATATCCCGAAATAAGCGTTTGAGAGCGATGGTCTCCTTAGCAGTGTTTTCGAGGCTAAGGAGTTCCGCTTCTGTAGTAGAAGTGGTAACGGTATTCTGTCTCGCGGCTTTCCACTGAATGGGACCGCCGAACAGTGAGATGATGTACCCTTGAGATGAACGCCGCGTCTCTTCGTCGTCTGCGAACGAGGCGTCGCCCGCAATTAGGAGAACTTGGGCACCTGCACCCCCCGAGCTACCGAAGCAGAGCGAAAGGTAGCGAGTGTGATAAAGATATCTAATGACTTGGTTCGCGGCCTTCTGATGTTCGAGAGACGGGTTCGTTAGGAACCTCGAGAGTGTAGCGCAAGCGAAGGCGACGTCGGGGCGAATCATGATCGCAGTGTACAGAATTGAGCCGACCTTCTCTTGGTATTGCTTTACCTGGTCAGGGGTCGCTTCAGCGGTGTTCTTCTGGAGCGGGACGAATGGCAATGGTGTATGCGGCACGATCGAGTCGATAAGGTTGAATTTCTTCGCTACGCGTTCGATATATTGGTCGTGTGCGAGGTTAATTGTTCGCTTCTCACGGTCACGTATCACGCGAATGCCTAGATACCACTCGACAGGGCCTTGGTCCTTGAGTTCATACTCGGCTTTCACCCCGTTTATAACGTTTTGAGCAGCTTCGCGGTGGTCCCTATGGTATAAGACGAGGATATCGTCTACGTAGAAGAGTACCATCACTTTCTTGTCGTTTGAAGTGAAGAGACAGGGGTCTTCGCTTGCAGGCTTGAGTCCCAGGCGCCGCAGCGTTGATGAGAACTCCTTATACCAAAGGAGGGGAGCGTCTCGTAGCCCGTATAAGGCACGGCGGAGCTCGACGTACTTCCCGTTCTGTTTGAAGCCGTCTGGTAGGTAGCAGACGACAGGCGGGTCGTTCGGTCCTCTTGTTGCGTTTAGAAACGCATTGACTACGTCGAATTGGTCTACTTCAAGGTCGAATTCCGCCGCGAGCGCCATCGCTACTCTAAACGTCCTTGCTGCGAGGGTCGCTGCGTAGGTCTGTTCGAGAGGATGCTTCGCCTGGAGGTCGCCGCGGACGCAAATTCGTGCCTTGCAGCGGTCGAGGTAGCCGTCTTGATCAAGCTTGTAAGTGAACACCCACTTTAGAGGAATAGGTTTCGTAGACGCTTCGTGTTCGTCAATGATTTTCCAAGCGTCCATCTCCTCTAATTTACTTATCTCGGCTTGGGCCGCTTCGTAAAACAGGTTTCGGAGGTGGGTCGGCATTTTTTCAACACTTTTCCACGTTCGTGGGGGCTTTATAAGCTCATCTGTGTGTATTTTCACTCGCTGTGGAGTGACCGCTCTGGAGTGCTTCGCTTGGTGTATTGACGCGAAGACGAAGCAATGGAGCGTATAGTGGGCTTGGTTCGCTTCCTCCACAGCCTTCTGCTGATCAGGCATATAGGTATAGAAGAAAGTTTCCCAATTACGTTCCGTTTGTAGGAATGCGAAGTGTTGGGCGAAGCGAGGTGATCGTCTCGGTTTGCCCTGTTGTTGGCCGTAGTCCTTGCGGTTGTACACCCGCTTGGTCTTTATCTCGGGTTCGCGCCCGTTCCCATTATCCGAGTGTGGCCGCACCGGGTGAGTTGGGGAGTCACCCCCGAGATCATTACTCGAGTCGGCCTCCACGGCCGGTTCTCGTGGAGGTTCGTTGTTGGTCTTGACGTATATCACGTCTTCGACCGCCTCAGAGAGGGCTTCGTGCCCCGGGTCGGGAACGCCGGCGTCCATCGCTTCGGAGCTTTGTTGGCCGGTCGTTTGCCCGTCCGTCCCCTCCGGCGCTGCGGCCGGCTCAGGGGTCGGTTCCGGGGTGAGCAGGCCCTCTTCGCGTCGGCTGTTAACCGCGGAGCGTTTTACCGTTGTCTCTTCTGAGATTACGGTCGACGGCGCGAAGGCAGGTGGCAGGGGCTGCTCTTCAAGTGAAAATACGAGTTCGCTTGGTTTTGCGAGTCCGAGGAATTGGAGTCCTGGGTTCGCCGTAGCCGGAGGTTCCGAGATCTCCGTGGAGACTGTCTCGGCCACCTCCGCTTGTAAACTAGCTTTTGCATCGTCCTTCGAGTAGAACTTCGTCTCGTCAAAGGTAACGTTTCGCGTGATAATCACTTGATCAAGCGAGGGTATCCAGACTCTGTATAGGTTGTGAGCGTCCATAACGTAGCCCACCAGATATCCAATATGTCCTCGCGGTTCCACCTTGAAGTTACGTCTGTTCCTATCCGCTTCGCGGTCCTTTTTCAGGGGATAAGCCCTACACCCATACGCGTACGTCCAGCCCCAGTGGGGGCGAAGGTCGCGGGCGAGGCTCGCGCTGTATTGTGGTTGCCACCAGCGAAAATACTGTCGGAACCAGCTCTCTTCGACTTGAATTGGTGAGAGCCAAGCTCTTCGCTTCCGTGGTGACATATTGTACAGGTAGGCGGCTGCCATGACTGCTTCCACCCAGAGAGTAGTTGGCAGGCCCGCTGCGCTGAGCATCTTTATCGCTCGGGTTATTAATTCCTGGCCCGCTCGTTCGCCTCCGCCATTGGGTTCCTTGGTGTAGGGGGGTGTCTCTTCGATTTCAATCCCGTTATGCTGGGCCCAAAGTTGATACTCAGTCATTCCGTTTATCGCAATTACCGCGCGTTCTACGTCTTGTCTCAGCTTGCACAGGGTGACGCCTCGTTGGCGAGCGACCCATCGTTCGAAGTGCCTGAGAGCGTCGAAGACGAAGGTGTGCGATTTACTTACGCGCGGAAACGCGAAAAGACGACCGGTATATTCGTCTTTGATCACTAAGAGCCAGCGGTTCTTGTCAAAGCTTGTCGGGTAGTCGAAGAGATCCCATGAGACCCTATAGTACGGTCGAATTGCTTTCCGTTCAGAGGTTCGCCTCGAAATTAACTGTTTCGCGTGCGCTGTCGCGCAGTATTCGCATTCCAGACGCGTGGGTCCTTTTATCTTTACTCCTCTCACGTTTGACACCATTCGTTCTAGTGCGTCTGGTGCGAGGTGACCCGAACGAAGGTGCCATAACCAGGCGTCATCATACCTATCAGGTGGTTTACGAAGCGAGAGTCGAGCGGGATCCTGTACTGCAAGCACCAAATGGTTCACGATTCCTGCGTTACTCGAGGTAATTCGCTTCTGAGCAATATACTGGGAACCGGTCTTATATTCGAAGAAAGTAATGTTCATCTTCCTAACAAGATGCTTGACTACCACGCTGTTTTTGTACGTTCCCTGGCGAAGTGTGTTATCCAATCCGGAGTACCAGATGCCTGTCTTTCGGAGGAGTGCTTCCGAAACGATGTTAACGTGAAAGTTCTCTACGTATCCAACGTTATGGAGCGTAAGGTCTGCTGTGAGGTCTCCATCAGGGCCATTTAGTGCTTTTGGCAAGATCCACGTTCCCTTTGCTAGGATTGGGTACGAAGCAGTTCCTGAGTCGACTCTCTCGTCGCCGATGCACGTTTTAATAGAAGACGATTCAAGCAAGTCAAGGTTGTTAACAAGGTGCGTAGCTCCGCAGTTGTCGAGAACCGTGCTTCGTGACAGAACATGGGGTCCCGTCAGTGGGGTTGCAAATACGCTTGGTTGGTCGTAGTCCGAGTCGAAGTCGTCCGAAATTTCCCGGAGAAGTTCACGGCTGATCGTTACTGCGTGGATATTTCTCTTCAGTGTCACCTCTGACTCATTCTCCTCTTGCTGCGATTTCGCTTTAGAGCCGGTATTTCCTGACGACCTATTGCGAGGCGGCGCTGGGTTTCGGAAGCTGGGAGGTTCCGTCGCCCAGATCCAGCCTTTCCGAGCTAATTCGGCTCGGAGATCATAGTTCTCGGACTGATTGATACGCTTTCGAATCTCCTTGCACTCGTCCCTCGATAGTTTGTCCTGGGAAGGCTTGATTCGCCCGGTAAGGGCGTACTCCACGCGGGTGCACTCCAGGGGGTTTGCGTTGTGGGGTTTGTTGCAGGGGCACGCTTCGGATTTGCCTTTTCCTTTCGAACCGCTTTTTCCATCTGAGATTGCTTCGCTCGGGCGACCGGCAAGGGTAGCGTACACACCGCTTGTTTTACCCCGATTTTTGTCGTATAGGGTGTCCTCATACAGCAAGTCCTCCAGCATATCCCTGTATTCACTTACAGTAGGGATGCGGTCCCCCTTGCGCTCCATTTTGACAATTTCAGTGAGCTCGGAGGTCGCCCAGGAGGGGGCAAAACGGTGTCCCACCGCTCGAAGAAAAGTTTTCGAAGCGAGCGTTCCCTGGCTTTCCGGTATTCTGAATCGAAGCGCGCGGAGCAGTACTCAATGGAAGTCTCTTAGCCAGGTCTGGGGGTTTACGCTTGTGTTGGCCTTTTCCAGGAGGAGAAGGTACTCTTCGCGAACTGTAGTTTGACTGCTTGATTCGCTTGGAGCGTAGCGTTTCCGAAGGTACTGAATAAGAGCACGGAGTGAACGTTGGTTGTTCGCTAGGATCTCCGATCTCGCAGCGTAGAGGATGTCCTTGTCGACCGTTTCCTTAACCTAACGCTGAATAGAGTCGAAGTCCCGCTCCCGACGAGTTTTGAGGACGTCGCGGCCTGATTTTGAAGCGAGGTAGTTCGTATATCTTTCAAAGGTCCCGGGCGTGTTTTGCGTGAGAGTTGGTTGTGCTACAGGCTCCTGGAGTTCTTCCCCTGTATCGTCACTCGCTTCTGCCCTATGCTGGAGAATCGAATCGTAGGCTTTCCGCTTCCGATCATAGGTTCTACGCTGCTTTTCGTTCTGCTGCGTGATCCATGATTCGATCGAGAGTTCTTCATCGTCCTCTCTTGGGTCTGACGGAGACGTAGTGTCGTCTGGGTCTATGAGATCCCAGACGTCTGCTGCGTCGGCTTCGGCGTAGAGAGCGTCGTACCAAACGGGGAAGTCCCGGCGGCAGGTTAGCCTTGTCGTGCTCGTGAGAACAGATATCTGCGACGACATCTTCGTTGTAGAAGTTGCTGTTTGAAGCGAAATTTGTGAAGACCGTAAGGAGTTGATGGTGTTCCGCCACGAACCCTTCGTCTGGTTAACAGTAGAAAGGGGTGATGTGGTAAGCTGGGCTCATAACTGTGGTGACCGACGTCAGGCACGGGCGGCATCAACTAGGAACAAAACGGCTTGTATTCTCTAAGTGAGCGAGCGGAGCGAAGGACGCTTAAGAATACGGTCGCTGGAGCGAGGTCACGTGACCTCGCGGCCGAGACGCGGCAGAGTGGGTCCGGAGGCCCGGAGCCAGCACGACAATCATCATATATGCTACTGTTGTGAGACTTGCTAAAAAACCTCATCTGGCATAGGTACATATATGGTCTAGTAGGCGAAGCCATGGCCGCGGACCGCGGAGAAACCTACCGCGGAATATTCTGTCGTGTCGGTACCGCCCACGTCTGTTCCCTATATCCCAGTCCCGGGCCCTTCAGAAGTCCAGCATTCTGCAGCAGGACACCGAAGCCCCGTAGGTGGCACAGTCCCGACAAGCCCAAGTCATTCGGAGTGTGGCCTGGTGCTAGGCGAGATTGAAGCAGAATCATAGATGCTGGTCGTTAGCTACCCAAGGTAAGAGGACTGGCTGTCACGGTACGGGCGACAGGGGACGCGAGTAATTGCGCATGGTGTACACCCTGAGCGGCTTATAATACCTAGCTCGTCTTCTACGGACATGACCACTTCATAAAGTAAAGTGTAAGGAGCCTTCACGGTCTGCCATATGTTGTAAGCCCGTCTTGCGTTGCACCACGTACTCTGACATCTACGAGAGCTGCATTTAGATAGGGAAATCCCCACAAGAGATGGACATTCAGGGCTGCCAAGTTTGAATTTCTTGGTGTGGGGGCATTTTGTGAAAGCAGGGCGCTCTCTGACGGTTTGATTAGGTAGCGCCTTGAGCTACGATTACCAGCATCGACATGTCTCTATGCCAGCTGGCCAAATCTCAAGGAGAGAGCATCCTCGGGTGCTTCGGCGTGGGATTTCATGGGCAGGGTTGACAAGTCGAGACGAAGTTGAGCATGGACACATGTTGTTTGCAGTGTCGACACTGGATTTTGCGAAGCTTTAAAGGCGATGGGTCTTGCGAGTGCAGCTATGCACGAGCACCTTTCTCTTCCCCTTGAAGCTTTGAGCGCATACTGCGAGATTCGTTTGAACTGTTGGCTCCATTATGCCAAGGATTGACGAGTCGTCGCTGAGATGGTAGAGACCGGTTATAAGATGTAACAAAACTCAATTGGGGCTGGGGTGAGCCCGACCTTCAGTCCTAGACCTTCAGAACTTTACTTGAGCAATGCTGAGCAACTTCAAGCTGCAAAGGGCGACAAGTAAGATGTCCGAGGAGCGTTTGAGAGGCGATGCTTTCCTGGTAGTGCTCTCTATCAGTTGCAAGTCAGCAGTGGCCTGAGTCGAGCCCAACGCGTCCAGTAGATTGAGAGTATTGAGGTGTCTGCTTGGAAAAGACGGATTGTACTACTTATACGGGTTGATGAGCAGTTCTCGTCTGGGTGATGTGAGTGTAGACTGGACCGGATCCGTCTTAAAGACATGTGCCGATGTGTTGCGGGCTGATGAGCTACCCCGTAACCGCTGAAGGCAATGCCTCTTCGACGTATACCAAGTCAAGCATGTTCTGCGCGAACCATGTCCAGTATACCTCTTGGCACCACCATGCCAGATACTGAATTGACCGAATGACTTGGTAGGTACCGAGCGGGGACGTGGTAGACCCAATCGGCTGCTTGGTCCATACAATCTATACATGACAACGGTTAGCAAAGGCTCCAAAGCGTGTTGCAGAGGCGAACTCACCGTCTCGTCGCCCCGCCTGGTTGCGGCGACAAAGTGCCAGTCGGCGCCCTGAACGATCAACCCCGGCAGAAACTCCAGCCCTTGCAGCTCTCGACCTTTGGCAGCTTGCATTTTGGACAGGAATAGAAACTGTGCGGCTTGCCATGTCCCGATCTGGAGAATGGCCTCGTCCTGGCTCCCGTCCGACTTCTTAGACTCGATGCTGAGGGCTACAGGATGTTTCCGAAGGGTGGCGAAGCCGGTGTGATTAACGCTTTCTGTAGGCGATCTTGCGCGCAGTCTCTCGACAGCGGGGGCGACGCCCGGTTCGTCGTGGTTGAGCACGTCGGTATCGATGTATAAACAAAAGTCAATCATCTTGGTCGAGGATCGCTTGGCCACGTGATTATGAATGGAGGCGGAGGTGCTGTTTCCATTGGCAACAAAGGGCCACGAGTCAGCGGTTGTAGAGATCAAACGGCCGATGCGAGAAGAAGGGCATCAGCGGAGGCTTATCTCACCAAATTGTGAAGTTGGTCGTGCCAGACTCGATGTCGCAAAGGTTCTTTCGAAGAGCTCTGCGAAGCATCTCTTGGTGCACTTCGACATTCCAAACAATCTCGGCAGCTCGATCTGCCCGGCAGCGGCGGGAAGCCTTCACAATCGTACTAATATCGGACAAGGAGACTATAGGGCCGACTCGAAAAGGTTCTTCGTCATCGTAATATGCGGCATCGGTAATGGGGTATGGAGATCCTTGGAGAAGGGAGGCGACAGCTGCCTAAGACACATACAGAAGTCAGTACCATGATACCGTTGATGGGGGGTGTAGTGAAGCAAGGTGAAGTAAGCGAAGGAACAAAGGTAACAGCACCTGATCTCTGCGGGGAATGATATTCTGGTTGATGCTGAAGGCCGCCAGTTGACGACGAACCTCCTGTAGCCCTGGCGGTAGAACGTTGACACCACTGCCGAGGTCGGTGCCGACACCATCGAAGTCGTCAAAGTGGATTTTTAGAGGGTTATGGAGCTCGAGCCTTCCGAATTGCTTAGTTGGAGAAGACCTGCCTGAGCTCCTCAAAGATGTTGCGCTGGTCGAGCTCGTGAGGCTAGGGGCCTGAGACGCCGAATCGGATGGGGCGACAGTATGAGGCGCGGGCGTAGGCGTCGCGTGAGGATCTACAAGAATGCGTCGCCTTTTAGAAGGGGAGCCCAAGGGCGTCCGAGGGCCCTGTTCAGATTCCGAAGCCATAGGCTGACCAAGCGAAGCGGGCGGTGTCGGAAGTTGGGGAGGAGAACGACGTCGCTTTGAGGGCCGGGTCGGGTCTTGAGATGGGGAAGAGAGACGTTGGATGCGGAATTGAGAGCTCGTGCAGAGGTCTTCGGGACCTTTCTGATTGTTGTCGCCGCGGTCGTCTCGATTGTCTTGATCGTCTTGATCACGTATCGGCGGCGAGTTTTGCCATGTAGAGGAGTTGGAAGGTTGGCAGTTGGGGAGGCTGTTTAGCCAGCGCAAGACATAAGAATCAACTTGTGGAGGAATATTCATGGTCAAAAAACAGACGACATTGTGATAGTAGCAAAGCGGGGCCAAGGAAAGTAGATGGAGGTTTGTTTATGTAACCTTTTTCTTCTTTTTTAGAAGCAGTAGTAGATATGACTAGATTTCGTCACTGAGCTTCGGGAGTTGTCTGAATTGTTGCCCCGGGAGACCAACGGATTAACTATCCTCCGAGCCAGGATCATACTCCACCTGGGCATTTGACATGGGCGCTGTGGCTGGGTGGGCCCAATGGAGATAAGCGATTGGAAACTGCCGAGTGGATATCTCCGCCAAAGCTCTAAATGTTAGTGGGGTAGCCGCTTAACTGTTACCGTGAGCAAGCGAGAACTGCAGCTGGCAGTAACAGTGGGCCCACGCCATACTAACACTTTGAATACATGCATGGTAAACTCGGACCCACTGACCTGACATGGCTTTAATAGCATGAACCTGGACAGAAGCATGAGCATGACGGTGTTTTATGAACATGAACGTAATATAGACCTCGGCGATGATTGTGACAATACTTACTAGCTATAAGCATGAGGTGAAATGAGAGCGAACGCTTGCGAGATGTAGGAGAGAGGGATGCACTACAACGGAGCACCAAGCCCCATATCCAGGCGGGGTGTAGGTGATTGATAAGTGAGGTTTGCGCCTTCACCAGCACTACAGTAATTAATTAATTCCCTGCCCCAGCAATCCAGCGCCCACACGATGAGTGGCTAGTGAACCACGAGTACCATACCCAGCCACAGCACACATACAATGACCAACGTCCTCATATCGATGTAAATCCGCTGGGTTCTCTCACTCTCAGTGGTGATACATAGTTAATGTTTCGCATCTACTCAACCTAGCAATCCCAGAATGTTAGCAAGTAAGGTTTTTTGTTAAGAAAGGAGAGAGGGAGAAAAAGAGAATAGCAGTATTTCCAACTGACATGTGTTTTAGTGCTTGGTGATGGTGAGGCCGTTGTATGCTCTTCAGCAATGCTTTTGGCGTCATTTGCTCTGCGAGATTCAGTTTTGATTCCACAAGTCTATGAACTTATTACCTTAAAAATTCTAAATTAATCTGCCAATCGCCGTACACTCTAGCTCGACACCTTGCATCTTTCACTAAGCCTTCTCTCACCCTTCTCGTAAGCAAACGCTGGCAAATTTATGTTGATTATGCTATTGAGCGTTGGATTTCTCTTTCATAAACATTGTCACATTTACAGTCACAAAGTCATTGCATACCTGATAAAGAAAGACGACATCCCAGCTTTTGTGCATCGTTCCTCAGTCCATCTACCTTCTCTATCTTTCATCCCTATCTCTCCTCCACTTTGCTTGCCTTATTTGCTCGTCGCTCCCCCATTACATCCGGCTTATGTCATAAATTCCTGCCCGTTGCGTTGTAAGGCCGCACCTTTCTCTACCGCCCAACAACGTGACTTGGCGTATCTACCTGGGATCGCATTGAGCAGGGGCTCGCCATCGTCACGGTATCAAACACCAAAATCTCCAATCCAGCCAAATGGAGGGCAAAGACGTCGATGCACTCACAAGAAAGGTTTTTACCCACTGGCACATCTCGGATCTCGCAGACATCATGGGCCCCGACAGGTCACCTCCACTTTTTAGTGAACATCTTCGCCGCAACCTCGCAGCTTTGTCGCAGGAGACGTCGCTCGAACAAGCTAGAGAATGGCTCACGACTGAGATTGACGCACGACAGAACGACGGATATCAAAACCGAGGGCCACAGCGTAACTTTCTCACTGCTGGCGATGTCAAAGGAGTCCTGGAAACCAGAGTAAGACCTTGCTGCCTCCGTTTCCTTTCAATTGCTGCACCGCAGCCGGTATGGTTTCTCTATGCACTTCACGCAGAATTAGAGACATACTAAATTCATATGTTCGGCTTAGCTGACAGAACTCTTTCGTCCTACCTAGGTTCCTGACCGAAAAACATCTACAAGAGCAAGGTCCTCTTCCCTCCAAGTGCAATCTCCCATCTCGCCGACTAGAGCCATCCAGCCAGTATCATCCCTCTCTCCAGTCCCGACATCCGCTGCTCACAAATTACCGGGCAACGCCAGCATACTGCAAACCATGCGGCAAGCCACGCCCCAACAGCAAGAACAAAGTCCCAACGCTACACAGATCGATCAGACGCGGCAGCAGGAGGTCGCAAAAGGTCAGTCTAAAATTCACGAACGTCAAGGCTGCATTCAGTCGACCCCACGTCCCCGTCCAATATTCAGTCTGCCTTCCGTCGTCAACAGCCCCACAAAGTCCCAGGTTCGGCCTGCGAGCGTCTTAGCCAAATACAAACGGAAGAGGGCCGATATTCTAGCAGAGTTAGCAGATGACATACACGAGCTGGACTTACGCGTCAAGGTTGCTCAGTCGAATGTCAAATTTGCCCAGCATAAAGAGAATAAGGCAAGCAATGAATTGCAAAGCGCTCGTATTGCCGAACAAGAAGCTCCCTCCGAAAGCCAGATCGAAACGAGAATCCAGGACAAGGTGCTCTTGCAGGCCGCCCTTGATGAGTTCAGGACGAAAAATCAGTCACTTCTTGAGGCGAGACATGCGGAGAACCTGAGCGGTAACAGGGAAGACACTTGTTTGCCTGAGGAGAACCGACCTAGATCGGTAGCATTTTACATAGGAAAGGCGGCAACACAGATCGTGGAGGATGTGAAGAGGTTACAAGATGATAGGTTGACCATAAGAAAAATAAAGGAAGCGGCCAGTGCTGCTGTGAGAGCTGCGGAAGAAGACCTGGCGAAGAAGAGAGACGAGGTTCGCACTTTGGTCAATCTGGCGAGTGATCTGGAGAATGACTACAACGCCGCGATCGACGAGAAAGCGTTGCTCGAGTCTTGAAGGTTTGGTTTCTGTTCAAACGATATCATATGCTATAGACTCAGAATTGTATTTATTTCGGTGCCAATGCCAGACGTGTCGAGCCAAAGAAGAAATGTACGTCTCCGTCACCACAACATTTAGTCCCAAAGAGACAGTTTTACATATGATGTTAATAGAGCTGATTATCTTTTGTCCACTTTGCCAAGAAAAAAAAAAAAAAAAACTTATCGACTTCTGCTTTGTTCGGGTCCAGTCGAGAAAGCAATTTGAGAGAACTCTGTTTATACAGGGCTTGTGTTTTGGACGGGGATGACAAGACCAGCCCTCTAAAATATCCCAAGATCCATCTGTCAAGTTCACAGAGCTACTATGGGAGATAAGCTATATGGTAGGCCGGGATGGGGTAACCTGAACAGTAACAGTGTCTCATTGTTTGCAGTTTATACCTCCTAAACGGTTCTAATCATTAGTAAGATAAGGCGCGCTGTTGTCTGCTGAGGTGTCGCTGTGCCCCGGGGAATTGACGCTTCCAAGTGGAGGCGAGAGTTCCACAGATTGACCACCTCGACACGGCTTCAAGGTGTTCTAGTACCGAAGAATAGACAAGAGAAGTGTGTACATGAATGCAGGCACTTAAAAGGCTTGCATATAGGCTTGCACTTGACATACAGAGTTAAAAAAGTGCGAAGATGAAAAGATGATCTAGAACAACAGAAGGCCTCCTGATTCATCCGCCCAATCCATCCGCCCTATCCGTCCGCCCATTTCACCCGACCAATCTGTCCGCCCAATCCATCCGCTCAATCCATCCGCCCATTTCACCCGACCAATCTGTCCGCCCAATCCATCCGCCCAATCCATCCGCCCAATCCATCCGCCCAATTCACCCGACCAATCTGTCCGCCCAATCCATCCGCCTATTTCACCCGACCAATCTGTCCGCCATATCTGTCCGCCATATCTGTCCGCTATGTCTGTCTGCCTAATTCGTCCGCCCAATTCGTTTGCTCAATCCATCCGTTGCATCTATCCGCCGACTCACCCTCTATACCTGTCCGCCGTATCCATTTGAATTTACACTATCTAAACACATCTTAGGCCATTCTCCCCATCCTTGGATTTTAGCTACATAGAGCAGTAATAATCCCAGCGAGTGCCAAACAGGAACAGTCACAGTTTCAGATACTCGCCCGCAGCGCGAGCGACAGGGACCCATTGCGCGACACTATAGACTATGGGAATTACGAAAGTGGAGAAATGTGACCAAACGAGCTTAATGCGCCCAAGGAATAACTCAGGAGCATCGCAGAGCGAGAGATTACATATACACAGGAGTCTGTCCAGTATTTTAATTTCCATATTGAGGCAACAAGCGAGACATTATTAGGTGAGACAAAGACACAATGGCATCACTGCACCAAGTGGAATCCAGCTGTGGACACAGGACAAAACTGTACACTCAATCTGGCGCTGCTTCTCATCCAGACGGTTAGAAAACAGAGCACAGCAGTGGGCAGAGGCGAAAGCCATGTCGCATGGGCGTCTTAAAGCATGCCGCTCAAACCTTTCATTTCTGCATCGCGAAAAGCTTCATGCCAAAGACGCTAGGAACATGGAGAGATGAACAACATGAGATGGCTAGTGGGTTGACAGAAGCGTAACAGGGAAGATGTAGTGCTGGCGGCCCGCCTGCAAACGGGGGCAGCCCGCCCACCGTGAGGATTATCCAGTTTCCACCCCCACTAATTAGCCAGTAAGTTCTCAACTACAACACAGCACAGCACATCGCTATTCTGACCGTTGTGCGCAGGTTTCGCCCACACATAGAATAGTGACAGCGTGACAGAAGGGGGAAAAAGAAAAGGGGGGATTCAAGTGATCTGATTGCGTTGAAAAGAATGTGGAGCGACGGGAGGCAAGGAGTTGATCTTCAAGATGAAAAAAAAAAAAAAAGCCTACTCGCCACACAACACACAAACACCTCTACATTTAGGCTCGATCAAGCTCGCCTACGCTTGTTCGAAAATATTTTCTATCCCCAATTCCCACCTTAAGCCAGAAGTTTTGCATTACAAGAGAGAAGTAGGGGAATTTCAGTGACCATACGCTCATACTTACCTATAGGAGTTAGAACCAGTCGCTCACTACTTCGTCTAAACAACCTCATTTTAAGCACAAAGGCTGACGTATTGCATGAACCAAAACTTCTCTGAATACTAACGGCATCATGCCAATTGCTCAACAGAAGAACAAAACGTCAGGATCAGATTGCCTGCCATACCGCATGTGCCATACCTATAACGGTCGGCACTCAATGGAATTGTTTACAGTAGTACCGATTACAGAAGATGCGACACTAAACTTGAGAATGTAGGTGGAGCATCTTTCTCCCTAGCGCGATACGAGTCATGCGACTACTGATTTGGGACCCCTCAAAGATTTTAATTGGCAGTTGGCGGTCTTGTAAGGCACAAAAGAACTTTATTCTAACGTCCAATGCAGCAGCACTTGACTCCTACGACGAGGCAGCTCAGCGGGTTCATGTTTATCAAAATCCTGCCTAACAAAAGAACTCTGCTACACTTTGAGAAGCGATTGCAAAGACTCATTGAGAAGTAGGGAAAATAAAATGTTTAAAATATAGACGAAAAGAAGGGAACAAAAAAATAATTACAGCAGCTGATTGTTTAGTCTTTTTAACAGGGTCTTTATATACCATGATAATTTCTCGTCTCCATGAAAGACGTTGGAAATTTAACAGTTCCAAGTTAGCTTCCCGCTTGCTCACGAAAACTCTTCATTATTTGCGACAGTGAATAACCTACATGACTTGGCCACGCCCAAATAATTGAAAACGCATCTGTTGTGCTTTGGGGGCCGGGAAACGTACCCAGTTAGAGCACGCGAATTTTAGGAACTCTAGCGGTCTTACGCGATGCTTGCAGCAACGTAGGACCAGCAATATTAATCGAGAATCAACAAGCCGAAAAAAGAAAGATGCAAAAGGGAAAAAAAATATTAAAAAGGAAAGGGATGGGAAACAAGCACAACTACGACATATTCACATTGCGAAAATCTAGACTTCATAGGGGTTCGAACTGGGGAACTACCACACACAGAAGTGTCAATGCCAAAGACATAGGTAGACCCCTCGACCATCACGGAGAGGAAGTAATGTGACAGGCAGTATCATTCTTTCCGTTAAGTATCTTCGAGCGCTAACAGGAAGAGCAGCACAGCAAACGGGAGGTGCGCTTCGAACCTGGTCTGCCCGTGGACCCACAACTGCCATCGCTTCCTCCTCAAACGGAAAACACAAGGTGAGCTCCGCTTCCCCATGCTCAGAAAGTCTTTTGGTTGTTGGTGAAAAATGCTTTTGGCCCTTTTCCAACTCTTAGTGCAAAACCTGCCGATTCCCACCCAGACCAGAACGCCTCATAATCCATTCCAACCTTGTGTTTACAAACAGCACGTCGGCCATCACAGTCAGTGTCGCATTCAGCAAGACCATCACAGCTTCGAAGCTAATGAACATGTATCGCGAAGTTAGTCAATCCTCGACGAAACCGACGCCTCCATTCCGCTTGACGAGTTGATAACCAAAGCAAGAATCAACAAATCCAAGTCCAGGCGTAGATCAAAGCCAAATAAAACGAATTCACCCTACAAGAAGCGAGTCAATAAGAATTCTTTATCAGTGTCTGTCTGTCAAAGACGTCGCTCTTTGCTGACCACGTCGCCCTGCCCTTCTCCTCGACGAATTAGCTCCCATGTCAGGCTTGCTGTCCAAACACCTTATACGGTTGAGAATGACGAGGATGGTTTAGTTCTTCGAATGCAAGGGTTGAACGCTAATACCCATGGCGCTTACACCATTCTGATCGTTCCTAAGCAAGGCCTATCCCTTCTGCCTTTTATTCCGCCATCACACAACCCCGATAATGCGAATGACATCACCACATGATCTGTGAAGCTAACAAGGATCTTCCTTTCATTTTCCTTGACGGCTGGCTAATATAATTGATTCCAGTATAGCCAGATCGAATATCTCTCTCCAAACACACGAAGCAAGTCGACCCAGAGCGAGACTAGCGCGTTAGGTCGCAAAAGAGCGCTGCTATAGGCATCGAAGATACCCGAGACGAAGATGAGAATAAAATACACGACATCCCAAGAGAGCCCTCGAATGCAGTACGGAATCTATAGAGACAATACCCCTAAGCATATACAATACGAGTTTCGGGGTGGCTGGTGCGCGCCACATGGAAGCACAAGAACCGCTCTCGACGTATAGGGGGAGATATACAGCCTAGGATAATCAAAGAGAGTACTGAATATATAAATCCTCATTCTACAAATGCCTCTATGTAATGCTTGGTCTTCTAGCAATCTTTATTGTTAGCGAGAATGGAAGCGATAAGAGTGCTACTTTTACTGCCCTCGCCTTGTTTCTCAGTGGCAATACCAGTGGCACCGACAGAATTAGGGACCTGAAGAGGTTTCTCAAGACGAGCTGGCTGCTCTATGTAGCAATGCGCTATTTCAACATGAGCAAAAGCTGCCTGAATCCGGAACCCGCCGAAAGTAAGGTACTGTCTAAAGTTATCTAAATGCCGAAAACGCTGACAATGGCAACTTATCGCATCGCTAGAGAGTTTACAACCTGAGAGACTTTATCTATAGTTCTACCCTGTCTTGTTTTAAGGCATGATATATATAAGTCACGACGAGTTGGTTGCTTTTCTATTTCCTATTCATTTAGACATGGCGGCCGGAGTATTGATGCCGTTCTAGGCTGTTTGACTTGATCAGGTCGAATGTGCGCGTCTTTGATTAGCAAGAGAGTTTATAGCGTTTGTTAGCTAGCCGTCTATCGCTAGCAGTAGGCGGTAAAATGTCTAAAGAGGCGAGTA